>NC_056462.1:2987500-3015000 GCF_018296145.1 Oncorhynchus tshawytscha | reverse complement strand
GGCGCTGTGAGTGTAGCTGGTGTTGGTGTAAATGATTTTACACCAAGTAGTTTTCTCTGATTTGGAGCTGGAACGAAAAACACAAAACGGGGGACCCTGTGAGCCCCTGCGAGAGTGAAGAAAGGTGTTGGGTCTGCATTGTGAGTCTGTGTTTGACGGACTGGTTGTGCAATGGACTCGCGCAAAGACTCCCTTATGTGTCCCTTTCCTTTCGGGCCACTTCGGGTGTTGTGACACTTCCTGCCACCTGGAGTGCAATGCACTAGAAAGGGAATAGGATCCCATGGGGACGCGGCCCTGGTTCCACTGCTAAAAGCTCCCCTAATAGTGTGCTCCTTTTCCACCAGCCACCTTGCCTCAACCGCAGAAAGAAAAGGACAGCATTGGCTGAGACACGAAACGGACAAGACGATTTCAAAGTAAAACGCATAGGGAAAGCAAAGGAACGGGTTAACAAGGCAACTGATGGTGCCGACATCCCAGCTTCAAATCACATGCGCACGTGAAGATGTGTTTTTGTGAAGTCTTCCCAGTTGAAATCCACTCCTGAACATTTTAGGCAAATCACATCCCTATCTACAGTATTCCTTGCTCGAACCCCGATTCTCACGACAACTGAGACACAGACCTTCCACGGCCCGGCTGAAATACATCTCCCAAATGACCACATTGCCCAGACTGAGCTCCTTCTCACGTCTACATCTATAATATTACCGTCTCAACGTGACTCTCTGAGCCAATGCAAACGTTTTTACCCTCTTTTATGTAAATCATCACGCCATCCCTTATTTATATAGTGGCGGGGTTATCCTGTACATTTTCTAGCCTGTCACTCACACACCAGGGCGTCGGCAGAGGATCAGTGGGGGAGACAGGGGGTAAGGGGAGGTGAGAATGGATTGGCGCTTTGAGGCCGACAGCCGTGTTTTATGGCGCCCGGGTTCTTAAGTGGTGGGCGTCAAGAATGAAGCGTATCGACACACCCGCCATCGCTCACGCCGGCCGATGCTGCGCCCTGACAGGTCGACGGGTGTGTGCACTTGCACACGCGCACACTGACACAGAATCCCGCACGCACACTCGCACCATTAACATACCAAGGCAGCTTGGTCCTAAAAAACTAAACGAGCTGTTTGTTGCATTCTGCTGGGCTCCCTCCTGTCTCTTTCATGTCTCTCTCTCTGTCTCTCTTTCTCTCTCTTTTTCTCTGCCTCGTGTTTCCTGCACAACATAGCATCTGTCCCCCCCATCTCTCTCTCTCTCGCTCTCTCTCTCTTGCTTTCTCTCTTTTTTTCTCTCCCTTTCTCTTTCTCTCTCCCACTTGCCCTCTCTCTCTCTCTCTCTTTCATTAGTGCTGGAGAGAGGTTCAAGGGCGGAGAATTGAGTGGTGATTGATCTAAAGGGAGATCTGTCTCTCCAGCCCTCCGTCCTCCCCCTCTCCTCTCCTCATCTCCTCCCTCCATCCTGCGATCTCCAGCCGGGCCTATAACAGCACATAGATCCAGCCATCCCACCTAAGTCAAGGTGATGGAGGGCCATGTCTGCCTTACTGTCCTCTATTGAAGGGAGAGAAGAGAGAGAGAGAGAGAGAGAGAGAGAGAGAGAGAGAGAGAGAGAGAGAGAGAACTATCTGTGCTGGACAGAGTTTGGGCCTCTGCCATGGGTTGACTGGCAGGCAGGCAGGTAGGCAGGCAGGCAGGCAGGCAGGCAGGCAGGCATGACCATAATAAAGCGGAGGTTTCAGGCTCAGACCATTGAGGTGCATGCAGATCATCTCAGCTCTCACATTTCATGCTCTACTAAAATAAATGCATAGTGTACACGTTGAGGTGTGCGTGTTCATGTGCGTGTGTGTGTGTGCATCCGTGAGTTTGTGTGTACATCTTAAATCGAACAATGTGTTTGTATGACAATCATTATTTTTCCTTAATAATTTGAACCATGCCCAATATAACTTATTGGTTGAATCTTCCCTTCACTGTACTCTAGTACTTGCTACTTCGTACAACCCCAGTGTTCTACAGTCTGCTGGACGACCACCCAGATCTCCCAGAGGCTGACGTAAGTCTGATAGTCCACCACCACTCACATCCAGAGGATAGATAAAAACTGAATAATTTACTGGACTAGTGGATGGGGAGTGGGAGAAGAGGAGGATGAGGGAGAAGAGGAGGATGAGGGAGGAGAGTTAACTTGTTTGATTCCTCTCTCGAAATGGATGTCTTCATTTTGCCCTTCACGGACTGGCGAGGCTCCGGCTGCGTCCCTATATAGGGCACTACTTTTGACCAGGGCCCATAGGGTTAGCTCATCTTGTCAAAAGTATTGCACTATATAGGGAATAGGGTGCCATTTGGGAGGTGGCCTCTGTGCGCGGCGTCCCCCGGACTCCCTGAATGTCCGTGTCACCGCAGTGCTTTAGCGTGTTAGTGATGAACTAGAGGAGCACAGCGGAATGCTCAGAGCTACAGCAGAGCGCGGGAGGGGAGAGAGTGGGAGAAGCGGCTAGGGGGGAGAAAGATGACGACACAACAGTGGTAGGCCTGATCACTGACAACGATGAGACGGCCTATAGGGAGGAGGTCAAGGAACTGGCAGTGTGGTGCAAGGATAACATCCTCTCCCTCAATGTGAGCAAGACAAAAGAGCTGATCGTGGACTACAGGAAAAGGTGGGCCAAACAGGCTCCCAATAACATCGATGGGGCTGTAGTGGAGTGGGTTGAGAGTTTCAAGATCCTTGGTGTCCACATCACCAACAAACTATCATGGTCCAAACATACCAAGACAGTTGTGAAGAGGGCACGAAAAAACATTTTCCCCCTTAGGAGACTGAAAAGATTTGGCATGGGCCCCCAGATCCTCAAAAGGTTCTACAGCTGCACCATCGAGAGCATCCTGACCGGTTGCATCACCGCCTGGTATGGCAACTGCTTGACATCTGACCGTAAGGCGCTACAGAGGGTAGTGCGAACGGCCCAGTACATCACTGGGGCCAAGCTTCCTGCCATCCAGGACCTATATAATAGGCGGTGTCAGAGGAAAGCCCATAAAATTGTCAGAGACTCCAGTCACCCAAGTTATATACGGTTTTCTCTGCTACCGCACGGCAAGCGGTTCCGGAACACCAAGTCTAGGACCAAAAGGCTCCTCAACAGCGTCTACCCCCAAGCCATTGGATTGCTGAACAATTCATAAAAATCGCCAAGGGACAATTTATTTACAATTTACGTATACTGCTGCTACTCGCTGTTTGTTTGTTACCTATGCATAGTCACTTCGACCCCACCTACGTGTACAGATTACTTCAACTAGCTTGTACCCCTGCACACTGACTCGGTACCGGTGCCCCTTGTATATAGCCTCGTTATTTTTCTTGTGTTACTTTTTATTATTACTTTTTATTTTAGTCTACTTGGTAAATATTTCCTTCTTCTTGAACTGCACTGTTGGTTAAGGGCTTGTAAGTAAGCATATCACGGTGAAGTCTACACCTGTTGCATTCGGCGCATGTGGCAAATACAGTTTGATTTGATTTGAAGATAGGAGAGAGAGCGTGATAGAGGGAGAGAGAAAGTGGGGGTCATGGGGGTAGGGATGGGGAGAAATTGGGTGGAGAGTTAGAGAAAAATAAAGATGGGTGAACGAGTGAGAGAAATGGTAAGCTAGAAAGAGATAGACAATGTGGAGAGTGAGATTCAATAAGGGGAGAGAGAGAGAGCGAGTCAGAGTGAGATAAATATGGAGAGAGGGAGGATGAGAGGGAGAGAAGGGCAGCCTTTCGTTAGGAATCGAAGGGGCTGGTCTCCTCCAGGCTGGCTCCGCTCCAGCCCTGCCTGATGGCCCTGTCTCGGGGGAGGGAGTGCAGGTCTGCCCTCTGCAATCACCTGGCCAGGAGGAGAGGAGCTGGCGGACATCGCTGGCATCCTTAATAAGCCCAACACGGTTGAACACTGACTAGAGGGAGGGAGAAGAGACCAAAGAGAGAGCGAGACCTGAGAGAGAGATAGAGGTAGAGAGTGAGAGTGATATAAAGAGATAGAGTGATAGAGAGAGATAGACCAAAGAGTGAGAGAGAGTGATAGAAAGAGAGAGAGTGATATAAAGACAGAGAGAGTGATAGAAAGAGAGAGAGAGACTGGAGAGAGAGAGAGAGAGGGGGGGCTCCGTAACCCAGGCAACAGGCTGGCTGCCTGGCCATTTTCCTTCTAAAAGGCACAAGCAGCTAAGATTGTTTACAAAATGACAGTCAGTGGTGAAGAGGAGAACGCCTGCTTCTAAAAGGCAGATGCATTAGCCTCGTGGTCAAGAGACCAGGATGTGATCTCTCGACCAGAAGAATTACACCTTTATTTGTCATACAACGTCTTTGCCCGCCGGGATTTCAGGGCCCATATTCATAAAGTGTCTCACAGTAGGAGTTGATAATAAGATCAGATGGACAGGGGGGGGATCTGATCCTAGATCAGCACTGGTACTCCGTGATGCTTTATTAATGCAGGTACAGTACCTTTTGGCTGCTCTGGCTCTCTGAAGAGGCAAATAGGCTCATAGACTGTAGATGATGAGTGTCTAGCGACTTTACAGTCACACGATCATTGGTGATGACGTTATAATCATTACAATCGTCGATTCACTATGTACTTCAGGATATTTGATACACTGAGATTGTACAAGCACACATATGCACATACAGACACACACACAGTAACACACACACCCACAAGTAGTACTTTAAAGTATTTTTTATAATTATTTTTCACCACTGCCTCTTCCTTTCCTTTGCCTGAAACCTGATGTATCATTTGCATGAAAATAAGCCCAGGGCATGGTCTGATTTCAGCAATTATTTCATTTAAGTCGTTTTTTGGGGTATCTGTACTTTACTTTACTATTTACTCCACTACATTCCTAAAGAAAATAATATACTTTTTACTCCATACGTTTTCCCTGACACCCAAAAGTACTTGTTGCATTTTGAATGCTGAGCAGGACAGGAAAATGGTCCAATTCACACACTTCTCAAGAGAACATCCCTGGTCATCCCTACCGCCTCTTATCTGGCGGACTCACTAAACACACATGCTTAATTTGTAAATGATGTTGGAGTGTGCCCCTGGCTATCCGTAAATAAACAAGCTGCCGTCTGGTTTGCTTAATATAAGGAATTTGAAATGATTTATTATTTTACTTTTGATACTTAATCATATTTTAGCAATTGCATTGACATTTGATACTCAAGTAGTATTTCACTGGGTGACTTTACTTGAGTCACGTTCTATTAAGGTATCTTTACTTTTACTCAAGTATGACAACTGGGTACTTTTTCCACCACCGAGTGGCTCAATCAAGCCAATCAGGAGTGAAAGTCTTGAGGTTGTCGGCCAATCGGCCACATGAGTGCTGCATTGTGTTTGGGGCCGATGAGGCTGTATATTGCTTACCACCATGCGTCTGTAGCAATCTGCATCCGTTTGTGTCCAGTGACGTTCAAGTGCTCTCCTTGGCGCACACGGCTCATCACCGCTGATGATACTCACAACACAGCTGCTAGGGCTTCTTCCAAATGAAGTGTTTCTACCTTTCAAGCCTTTTGCCACTTTGGAACAGCCTCATACACAGCCTCACACACACACACACACACACACGGAGAAATACACGGACACACAGCCCTCGTCATAGCAACAAGGCCTTGTGCCAGGCACTGGAGAGTCGGCGCCGCCGTGCGTCGGTCGGTCTCACCTATCGAAAAGCCCACCCAACACCTGTCCTCACACTCAGCACACACATACACAGCTGCCCTCACACTCACACTCTCCTTGTCACTGTGGCTGATGAGTGAGAATCTCAGGGTGAAGAGGGTCCTAGCGTCATCATTTTAACAGAGACAGTACACAACAGTAAGAGAAGAATCTGGGGAGAGTGAGGGAGAAAGGATAAAGGGAAGTGGAAAGGATTGATCTTAATTTAATTGGTACTGTGGTGGGATCCATTTTCTGTCAAAAAGGTCAGCAAGGGTTAGCGAGAGTTAACACTGGCACTCTCAGGCTCTTGAAGTGGTGTTCTCTCTCTCTCTCACTCTCCCCCCTTTCCATCTCTTTTTACTTCCCTCTTGTTCTTCCCTCTCAGATTTGTCTTTAAATTGAGAAGTGGGGTGTGCTTTTTGTCTTAAGGGATCAGCAGTTTGTGACATGGCTTCCTCAATGCTAGCCCACAATGCTAAAGATGCTATTAGCACCATGCTATTAGCACCATACATTAGCCCACCTACAATAGCTCCTCTTATTTTAGCAACTTGTTACAGCCAGTATTAGGGCCACAATTTGGCTAGCCAGGCTGTGATGCCCTGGGGGCGTGATAACCCCATTTCAGACTCAGTATTGTTCCCACTCAACAAACATACCAATGCTAAATGCTAACGTGGATAGCCATGGTGATGCATCCACATTTGTTGATAAATAGTCATGATAGGCCATGAGGAGATGCTATTTCATATAATGCAGCTGTTTATAGTATACACTTGCTGTGGCTTCTTAGCTTCCACTGACATGAAAACCTGATTTAATTTACTTGGCCTTATATTGTAAATGTAAAAAAAAATCACATTAGCATAAATCGATTATATATGTCCCAAATGGCACCCTATTCCCTACATAGTACTTTTGACAAATGTAGTGCACTATATAGGGTATAGCGTACCATTTGGGATGACAACATTGTCTCCATGTGAGGACAATGATTCTATTTTAAATATTTATCACCCCTTTTTCTCCCCAATTTTGTGATATCCAACTGGTAGTTACAGTCTTGTCCCACTGCTGCAACTCCGTACGGACATGCATCCTCTGAAACACGACCCTGCCAAGCCCCACTGCTTCTTGACACGCTGCTCGCTTAACCCGGAAGCCAGCCGCACCAAGCTGTCGGAGGAAACACCGTACAACTGCCGACCGAAGTCAGTGTGCATGCGCCCGGCCCGCCACAGGAGTCACTAGAGCGCGATTGGACAAGGACATCCCGGACGGTCAAACCCTCCCCTACACCGGACAACGCTGAGCCAATTGTAAGCCGCCTCATGGGTCTCCCGGTTGCAGCCGGCTGCTGCACAGCCTGGGATCAAACCCGGGTCTGTAGTGACGCCTCTAGCACTGCGATGCTGTGCCTTAGACCGCTGCGTCACTCGGGAGGCTCATGATTCTATTTTTAACCTTGTGTCAACATCTAATCAAGATGTTACTGTGAACATATGCAGTGTGTGTCTGAGCCAGTGTATATGAAATGAGCAGGGCTACAGTAGGTGCGAACTGTGTCATACTTGTGAGGTCTTGTGCAACCTGCCTTGGGTTATGTGGCTCTCACAGCTGTTGTTTAGCCAATCAACCGTCTGACATTGTTTTTCATGGTTTTCTAGCCCTACCAAATGTCCTGAGATGCAGTGCCCTTATTCCCTTATTGCTTCAATTGCTGATAGTAATGCAAAGTGTATGCGTGTGTGTGTCCATTTGTGTGTGAGCAAACAGGTGTGTGTCTGCACAACTGTGCATGTGGCTGCGTGTGTGTGGCTGCGTGTGTGTGCCTGCGTGTGCGTGTGCCTGCGTGTGCGAGTGCCTGAGTGTGTGTCCAAACCCAAATTGTATGTCTAATCCCCGCTGTGTCTGGCCCCCCGTGGCGTGTATCCACTCTCAGTCCTAAATAGAAAAGGTAGAAAAAGGTTAGAGGCTGTATCCGCTAGGGGGGTTTCACCAGACGCACCTCAGCGCATACCTCTCTAACTCAAATTGGCTTCTCCTACCTTCGTTCCAGTCCAGTAATTACCGACACCGACCCCTGCCAGCGACAGGAAGAAATAAATCTAAATAAATAAACAAATAAGATAAATAAGAACGCCGGAGGCGGAAGAGTCACTGCGCTTTGCACCGACCAGCTCTAGCTGAGTGGAGACACCATCCTGGAGGCTCACGCACACAACGCACAACAAACACAGACAGACAGACAGACAGACAGACACACACGCGGACAGATGAGCTGACATCAAAAAGACGCAGACAGAGAGAGAGAGAGAGAGGGGTTGTTGTGGCAATGACAGCTTTTAAAGCTCGGGCTCTGGGTGTTTGATTAAACAAGCCCCTACACACACACACACACCCACACACACACACACACACACACACACACACACACACACACACACACACACACACACACACACAACAATGCCTTGAGATGGAATGGTGGTGGCAGTGGTGGTGTGGTAGGAAACAACAGCGTGGCGTCTGATGCGTCTGGACTACGCCGCCTGCCATCTGCCCAAATTGAGTTAGGGGGAGAGGGAATAAAACAAATGAAAGACTAATTCCAAGACCTAAAGGAAAAGGGGAAAGGAAGAGAAGTCATAGGGGAGGGTGTCACAGTCTCTGACTGTCTCTGTCCTCCTCCGTATCTCCTTTATTAAATCATTTAGTATTTTTGTCTGGACGGCTTTCAAGGGGGAGAGAGAAAGCCCTTGTCTGGGAGTTGTGGCAGTCTGTATGTCATTGGAGAGGCCCTGCTACATTGTCTTTCATGTCCTTCAGGGGAAAGTCTTGTACAAAGTGTTTGAGTCCCAAACGGCACCCTATTCACTATGTAGTGCACAACTTTTGACCAGGACTTATAGGGCTCTGTGCGCTATATTGCAAATAAGTTGTCATTTGGGACACACATAATCTACATGGCTTCTTCCTCAGATGCCTCTGAATCATTGGATTTATTTTAATTGGATAATTTTGATTCTTTGTGTATCAAGGTAGTGCGGTACTATTGAGAGTAAGAGTTAATCAAAGAAAGACATCACCTGGTTTGTCAATTCAATTGGTGAAAGATGCGCTTGAGAGCAGTATTTTGGATAAATGACTATTTTTATAAAGTGTTTGTCAGTTGTTTTAGAACACTCTGATCTGTTCTTAGGATGTAGTTGGAAATCAGCACCGTACTATTGATATAGAGTCTCACAAAGAAGCACACCACCAAGTTTGTCAATTGATTTTGGAAGGTGTAGTTTGAGAGTACTTGGTATTTAGAATAGTAGAGAAAGACGGCTACACATGTCCGATGTAGTTACCTTTTTCTATTTCCACTCCAGACTGTCTGACTCTGTGTATCCTTCCCAAATAGCACGCTATTCCCTATGTAGGGCATTACTTTACCTGAGTGTTTTGGACCCTCTTCAAAAGTAGTGTGCTACATAGGAAATAGGGTGCTATTTGGGACACAAACAGTATAACACGTAGGGCAAGACATAATTAAAACACCCAAATGATGTATTTATTTATTTTTAGCTATGGCATGCTGGTACAGTGCCGGATAAATATATGTAAATTGTCCGGTGACAATTTTTATGAATTGTTCAGCAGTCTAATGTCTTGGGGGTAGAAGCTGTTGACGAGCCTTTTGGTCCTAGACTTGGTGCTCCGTCACCTCTTGCCGTGCGGTAGCAGAGAAAACCGTATATAACTAGTGTGGCTGGAGTCTTCGACAATTTTATAGGCCTTCCTCTGACACCGCCTATTATATAGGTCCTGGATGGCAGGAAGCTTGGCCCCAGTGATGTACTGGGCCGTTCGCACTACCCTCTGTAGCGCCTTACGGTCAGATGCCGAGCAGTTGCCATATAAGGCGGTGATGCAACCGGTCAGGATGCTCTCGAAGGTGCAGCTGTAGAACCTTTTGAGGATCTGGTGGCCCATGCCAAATCTTTTCAATCTCCTGAGGGGGAAATGTTTTTTCGTGCCCTTTCCACGACTGTCTTGTTATGTTTGGACTATTATGGTTCGTTGGTGATGTGGATACCAAGCAACCTGAAACTATCGACCCGCTCCACTACAGCCCCGTCGATGTTAATGGGAGCCTGTTCGGCCAGGCCCATCTTTTGAAGTAGTCCACAATCAGCTCTTTTGTCTTGCTCACATTGAGAGAGAGGTTGTTGTCCTTGCACCACACTGCCAGTTCTCTGACCTCTCCCCTATAGGCCATCTCATCGTTATTGGTGATCATCACTGTTGTGTCGTCAGCAAACTTAATGATGGTGTTGGAGTGGTGTTTGGTCACGTCGTGGGTGAACAGGGAATACAGGAGGGGACTGAGTACACACCCTTGAGGGGCCCCAGTGTAAAGGATCAGCTTGGCAGACATATTGTTGCCTACCCTTATCACCTTGGGGCGGCCCGTCAGGAAGTCCAGGATCCAGTTGCAGAGGGAGATTTTTAGTCCCAGAGTCGTTAGCTTAGTGATGAGCTTTGTGGGCACTATGGTGTTGAAATCTGAGCTGTAGTCGATGAACTGCATTCTCACATAGGTGTTCCTTTTGTCCAGGTGAGAAAAGGCAGTGTGAGTGCGATTGAGATTATGTCATCTGTGGATCTGTTGGGGCGGTATGCGAATTGGAGTGGGTCTAGTGTGTCTGGGAGAATGTTGTTGATGTGAACCATGACCAGCCTTTCAAAACACTTCATGGCTACCTACGTGAGTGCCACTGGGAAGTAATCATTTAGGCAGGTTACCTTCGCTTCCTTGGGCACAGGGACTATGGCGGTCTGCTTGAAACATGTAGGTTTTGCAGACTCGGTCAGGGAAATGTTGAAAATGTCAGTGAAGACACTTGATAGATAGTCCACGCAGGCTTTGAGTACACGTCCTGGTAATCCGTCTGGTCCAGCGGCTTTGTGAATGTTGACCTGTTTAAAGGTTTTGTTCACATCGGCTACCGAGAGCATTATCACCCAGTCATCCAGAACAGCTGGTGCTCTCGTGCATGCTTCAGTGTTGCTTGCCTCGATGTCACGTTCTGACCTTAGTTCCTTTGTTTTGCCTTTTGTTTTAGTATGGTCAGGGCGTGAGTTGGGTGGATTGTCTATGTTCGTTTTTCTATGTTTTTCCTCCTCTCTTTCTCCCGATCCTTACTCCTCCTCAGATGAAGAGGAGGACGAGATCCATTACACTCGAAGCCAACATAAAAGGCATTTAGCTCGTCTGGTAGGCTCGCGTCACTGAATAGCTTGAGTCTGGGTTTCCCTTTGTAGTCCGTAATAGTTTTCAAGCCCTGCCACATCCGACAAGTGTCAGAGCCGGTGTAGTAGGATTAGGTCTTAATCCTGTATTGAGGCTTTGCTTGTTTGATGGTTCATCTGAGGGCATAGCGGGATTTCTTATAAGCGTCCAGATTAGTTTCCCGCTCCTTGAAAGCGTCAGCTCTAGCCTTTAGCTCGATGCGGATGTTGCCTTTAATCCATTGCTTCTGGTTGGGATATGTACGTACAGTCACTGTGGGGACGACATCATCGATGCACTCATTGATGAAGCCGATGACTGAGGTAGTGTAGTCCTGAATGCCATTGGATGAATCACGGAACATATTCCAGTCTGTGCTAGCAAAACAGTCCTGTAGTGCAGCATCCGCGTCATCTGACCACTTCCGTATTGAGCGAATCACTGGTACTTCCTGCTTTAGTTTTTGCTTGTAAGCAGGAATCAGGAGGATATAATTGTGGTCAGATTTGCCAAATGGAGGGCAGGGGAGAGCTTTGTATGCATCTCTTTGTGTGGAGTAAAGGTGGTCTAGGATTTTTTTTACCTCGTTGCACATGTGACATGCATGTGACAAAATTTGGTAAAAATGATTTAAGTTTGCCTGCATTAATGTCCCCGGCCACTTGGAGCGCCGCTTCTGAGTGAGCATTTTCTTCTTATTTCTGCTTATGGCCTTAAAGAGTTGGTTGAGAGTGGTCTTAGTGTCAGCTTCGCTTTGTGGTAGTAAATAGACGGCTAAGAATAATACAGATGAGAACTCTCTTGGTAGATAGTGTGGTCGACAACTTATCATAAGGTACTCGAGACTTCTTTAATATTAGACATTGCGCACCAGTTTTTTGACAAAAAGACACACACCCCCACCCCTCGTCTTACCAGAGGTTGCGTCTCTGTTCTGCCGGTGCATGGAAAATCCCGCCAGCTCTATATTGTCCATTTCTTCATTCAGCCACGTCTCGGGGAAACGTAAGATGTTACAGTTTTTAATGTCCCGTTGGTAGGATAATCTTAATAATATGTAATCAATTTTATTTTCTAATGATTGCACATTAGCAAGGAGAATGAATGGCATTGGGAGTTTCCTCACTCGCCTCTGGCTTCTCAGAAGGATCTGCAATCTGTCTTTTCTTCCCACTCCCACACAAAAGGCGTGGACTTGGGCCTGTTCCAGTTAAAGCAGGATTTCCTTCTCGTCGGACAATGTACACTATTTCCGTACTTTTAGGGCTCATAATGCATTATTCAGAAAATGGCCGTAGCTTCACAACCTTTTCAGATTTAAAAAAAATGGGTGAAAAAGGCGTGGATTTGGACCTGTTCCAGTTAAAGCAGGATTTCCTTCTCGTCGGACAATGTACACTATTTCCGTACTTTTAGGGCTCATAATGCATTATTCAGAAAATGGCCGTAGCTTCACAACCTTTTCAGATTTAAAAAAAATGGGGGAAAATATGCAGCCGACATCCGACGAGAGTTGATAGAAATTTGTCATTTTAACTAATTATGACAAATGTTAAGAAAATGTTCAGCAATGTGAAAAGTAATGCCTTTTCAAATAAGTTACGTTACATGTTATGTTGGCTGACAAATTGTTAGCTTGGCAATCCTTACGAACTACATAGCATATCATTACAGCAGTATGCACCGGGTATGTAAGCTACCTGCTGTCAGTCGGCTACTAATACAACAAACTTGCCTGTATATTTACTTTATACTATCTAACTAACTACCCAACATTTATTGACTTTAATTATTCACGTCATTCATAGTTTAGCTGGTGTAGTGGTGTAGTCATTCGGGTGCGTTTGTAAATTCACTCTGGCAATGTACTCCGATTTCAGAGCACTCTCATCTGAGTGTACCAGAGCGCAGAATAACTGATACATTTTTAAATGCTCAACATTGAATGTGGCCAATGGCAAAAAGCAGTCATCATCAGTCACCAACATGAAACTGCCTAACCAGCTCTGCTAGGGCAAGTAAAATGGTCAGAGTGAGGTGTTCTTTGATCTGTGTCTGGAAGTAGCAAGCAAGTCAGTTAGCTTGTGGGCTTGACAGTTGTTGTGAAGTCAGAACTCTGATCAAACCTACTCCTCGGCCAGAACGTCAGTGCGCTCTGAACGCACCGAAAACGAAACGCACCGAGAGGGAAACGCTCTGAATTTACGATCTGACAATGCCCTGGATTTACAAACGCCCAGAACGTACTCTGACACTCCAGATTGAATTTATGAACACACCCGAAGTCTAGCTAGGCAAAGCGCTAGTATGCTCAACTGAAAGGATACTATTAGTTTACAGTATACTAAACTTATAGTATATTTTTCCTTTTTTTAACTAGGCAAGTCCGTTAAGAACAAATTATTATTTACAATGACAGCCTAGAAAAAGTATGTTAACTGCTTTGTTCAGGAGCAGAACAACAGATTTTTATCTTGTTAGCTCAAGGATTCGATCTAGCAAAACCTTTCAGTTACTGGCCCAATGCTCTAACCACTAGGCTACCTGCCACCCCAAATTCATTAAGTATGTAGTATAAAGTATGTTAGTATTTTAGACAAATGGCATGAACAAAAGTATTGCCATCCTGGAGCTAGTAGATGGTTGCACAGCCTTTGGCCAAGACAAGTGCAGACAAACACTTAGTGTATCCATCAATGAGCTTGCTGCACCTTTCTACTGAACGTTTGGCTTACTTTTCACCAGCAAACTTCCCTAATTCGTCAATGTTTGAGGGGTGCCTCCCACCAACTGCTGTTTTCAACTCTCACCACAGGTTTTGTATGTGATTCAGATCTGGACTCTTCGCTGGCCAGTCCAGAACAGTCCAGCATCTCTTCTTAACCATCCCTGGGCACTTTTTTGTGTGTTTGGGGTTGTTGTCCTTCAGGAAGAACAACCTTCAATGGAGACCCAGTTTTTTGGAAACTGGGTGAAAACATTGGACTCAAACACCTGATATTCAGCTGACTTCATGATGTCTTGCATAATTTCAAGGCCCACAGTACCAGTGGCAGCAAAGCAACCCCACAACATGATCAAACCTCCCCACCTTTGATTGCAGCGAGGGTGTTATTTTCATTGAATGCTTCATTTGGTCGTCAGTAAACACAGTGCAAACTTGTATTGCCAAAGAGCTCTAATTTTGCTTAATTAGTCCACAGAACATTTCCCCCAGATGTAGGCTTAGGTGGGTTTTAGAGTACTTCAATCAGGCTTTCTTGTGTCTCCTTCAGCAGCGGGGGTTCCTATAAATGTATGGAATGATTTTTCATTCAAAGAAAAGAAGCTTGTCAACTTGCTCCCCGACACCTCCCTCCCTCCCTCCCTCCCTCCCTCCCTCCCTCCCCCCCCTCCCTCCCTCCCTCCCTCCCTCCCTCCCTTCCACTGTGCCATGGCCTGTCTACCCGTCCCCTCCATTCCTCCCCCTCATCCCTTCATCCACCCTCCATCCTCAACTGCTCCCCCCCCTTCCGTCCTCTTCCTCCGCCCACTTCGCCACCACCATTAACAAAAATGGTGTTTAAATGGCTTTGCGCTGACACGCTGACATGCTGTCACCTTCTGTGAGATTACCCGCCTTCGCCTGTCTGTCTCACCTCCGATGTGATGGAGAGAGGGATGACAAAGTTGAAAGAGGAGAGGAGAGCAGAGGGAAGGTAGAGGGAGGAGAGTGACTGACTGATTCATTACTAGGTGCGCTGGGGAATGGGATTTGGTGTGAAGATCTGCAAAGGTGACAATTATGAGCCAATCATTGGAATGGTATGTGAAGAGCATGTCAGGCCACACTGTCTGCCTGCTTTGTCATGGCTGTAGAAATGTATTTGTATTCAAAGGCAACATATTAGAATGGTTAAGATATAAGGCAGCAATATGTTTGATTGGTCTGTGGTTGAAGTTACATCGTGAGAAACTATTGGGTACGGAACAATGAGACGTTGTGGTCATGCATTAGCATAAACTGCATAAACTTTATCGATTAATATTTGTCTCCTTTTTTCCCCGTAATGGATATAAATGGTAGATTCTGTCACAATGTCAATGCGAGCTTATACCAGAAGCACTCCAGTGTCTTTTCCCCATTTATATATTTCCACCTCTAATTACTCACTTCCTGGGAAATGAGGGACATCTCATTACTAGTTTGTCATGGTAACCACCACATACAAACACACACACACACACGCACACACACACACACACGCGCGCGCAGTCCTCCTCATCGCCAGAGCATCTTCTACTATCTTTGTGGGTGCCAAATAACTGATTCCCATTCAAAATCCTATTTTCCCTAACCCCTAACCCTAAACCTAACACTAACCCTTAACCTATCCCTAACCTGAACCCTAACCCTACATTTTCTGAACTTTCCTTGTTTTACTATCCTTGTGATGACTTCTGGTCACCACAAGGATAGTAAAACCAAAAACACACACACACACACACACGCAGTCCTCCTCATCTCCAAAGCATCTTACAATTACCAAAATAGATCATCTCCAATCCACATCACAAACAACAAGCCTCATCATCAGGGCTCCCTTGTAAAAGAGACCTTGGTCTCAGTGGGACTCTGTTGAAATAAAGGTCAAATAAAATTCACACAACTCCAAAAACACAGACACAAACAGCACAGCTGGATGGAAATGATAATATCCATCACACACGCACACGCACACACACACGTCCCACACAGTGATACATTTTAAAAAACAACTCTGATCTGGAGCTTTTTAATCCGGCCTCGTTTGAGACAGAGCCAGTGGCAATAATATTCATAATTATAATCACTGGCATGTGTAGAAGTTCAGCTTGGCCAGCAAAGACACAAAAAAAACCTGTCCCTATGCAATCAAAGGGAGCGAGCTAGCAGCGTTAGCATATCAGCCAGTAAGTCATTCAGAAAGCGCTAGCAAGGTTAGAATGCCAGCCAAGCCAGCGAATCACTCAGTGATTTTGACCAGACTTGAAGGCTGATCTGGCACAGTGGTGGCCGAGAGGTTTTTGGCCAGGCAACCCTCTCCCAAAGCAGGCGGGCTCCACAATCTGCCCTTCCAGATTGCTCTTTGGGCTCGCTGATTTTTAACCTACAAGAGAAACACACCCACACACATGCACAGCACACACGCACACTCTCACACACACAGACCAAACACATACACGTACACAGACCAAACACACACACACAGAGAGAGAGAGGGGGGAGTTAGCCCTAACCCTCTAAATAAATTAGTTTTATACAGATGCATTAAACAGCAATCAGATTAGATGAAAAACTATTGTACGGCTGTGTTTAGAATGATTAGATGGGGCCATGAGTGTGTGTGTGACATGTTTATGTGTGTTTCAGCTTGTGTGGCTTTGTCTGGGTGTGATTATTCTCTCTGACTCTCTCTGAGAAGGTTTTTGTAGCCAACATTTTGTGGTGTGATACATTTTGGGATGGCTTCCCTCCTTTTAAAAAAATATATTTTTCCCCTCTCTCACTCTCTTTTTAGAGAGGAGAATGGCTGTTAGGATTAATTTTTTGGCACGACATCAAAGCACTTGATCGACGCTGTCACGTCATCTGTCTCTCTAATGAGGAGCAAAGAGACAATCAGTGTATCTCTCTCTCTCTCCCTCCCCCATCTCAAAAGAGTTTTGTTATTTTTATTCACCACACTCATGGAACTCATCTCAAATCCATGTCCGCCTGCGATCAAGCAGATGCCCACGTGGAGATTACATGCGTTTCATTTCTGCCAGTCTCTATATCAAATAGCAGTCGATTAATCAAGAACATTACCATGTTATTGAATTTGTATCCAATGAAGGAGCCACAGACCGCAATTGGGGGAAAACAACAACAGAATGGCATGTTCTGACCTTTGTGGGGAAACAGAGGGAATAGAAAGGAACATAGAAAGAGAGGAAAAATAGAGAGGGGGAAAGAGTAAGAAAGACAGAGATGGTGTGGAGAGAGGGAGAAAGAGATGGAGGAAGAGAGAGAGAGCGAGAGAGGGAGAGAGAGATAGCAGAGCCTCAGCGTTTGAGGGATATAATAATTACTTACCCAGCAAGACAATGCTGTCAGAGCCTGCTAAGGTCACCATCCGTAGCTCTCTACCCTCCCCCAGATAGGGAGGGAAGGAAGAAGGAGGAATGAATTAAAGAGGTAGAGGGAAGGAGGGTGGCACAGAGAGAGAGAGAGACAGAGAGAGAGGGGGAATAGCTAGGGAGGGAAGGATTGTGGGATCGAAAAGAGGGAGTGATGAATGTAGAGGGAGAGAAGAGTTGAGGGGAAATATCTAGGAAGGGAGGGAAGGAGGGGAAGAGCTAGGGAGGTAGAGAGATAATGGAGAGAGGGAGGCAAGATCCTTAAGATGGAGGGATGAAGGGGAACAAGAAGGGGCAGTACCTAGGAAAGGACGGAGGGAGGGATATGGACAGCAGGAAGAGAAAAAGGAAGCAACACTGTGTGAGTCCGTCATGCCCATTGCCTCTGATGCTCACGACAACCTGAGTCCAAGTGACAAGCTGTGTTGCTTGCCATTGGTAATGACCCCTTTCCCTCCCTAAATCAAAGATAATTTATTAGCGTAAAAATATTTGTGGCATTATGTATTTCACTGTACCATGAAGTCACTTTGTCGCTAGTAATCTAGGGCAGTTATCACTAGTGGGATCGTTCAAGAGAATTTTGAATGGGGGGGAGGAGTCTGTAATTTCTAAATGAGAAATCTGTCGCCGGGATATATATTGGGATGTCACACATTGACATTTGAATTGGAAAGGAAACCCACCAGGAAACCTTAGGATGAGGCTGCGTTTAAAAACAGCAGAGCAACTCTGAGTTACATTTACAGAAAGCAATATGGCTAATTGGCGAGTGTTCAAGGCAGGAAGTGGTATTTCTGGGTGAGGATGCTTGGTACACAGTCAGCCGGATGGACACTTTGTATTGACTTCTGCTTTCATGTATAACCTAAAAAGAACGTGGAGACAAGTCTCCCTGCCATTAGTTGGAGATGTGATGATGGGACATTATGGCTGTCAGTATAAGAATGGATCTAGGCACCTTAGACTGTCTGACAATGGGTCTAAAGCTAGTCAGAGAGACATTATTGTTATTAGACTGCGAGTTCTTTGGCTAACCATGTATTTGCCTGTAGCTACAGTACGTCCTACATCTCAAGCAGTACTGTTCTATACATTCAAAGTATCCCAGAAAACCAAAATTGCTTCTGGGAATGTTCCCAGAACATTTCATTCGGTTGCGTTTCTTCATAGAAACTCCCTCTAACAACCACCTCCGAACACTACTTCACAAAAGCAACTCCACACATCAAGTTATTAGAGTGCATAACGCATACTTCCCTAACCATGTACATTGTCACACAACTCCCGATTATCAACACGAAGCCACCCTGCTTAGATCAGCTTGTACTGTAGACGAGCAAACACCAGCACATGTCCCCGTATTCTCCAATATGTGCAACACAGCCCCCCCCATATGGGCCCTGGTCAAAAGTGTTGCACTACATAGGGAATAGGGTGCCATTTGGGACGCAAACAGAAGCAGAGACACAGCACGACTCCCCAACTCGGCGTCTGAAAAGAAAAAGTGTTGCACTACATAGGGAATAGAGTGCCATTTGGGACGCAGGCAGAAGCAGAGACACAGCACGACTCCCCAACTCGGCATCTGAAAAGAAAAAGTGTTGCACTACATAGGGAATAGAGTGCCATTTGGGACGCAGGCAGAAGCAGAGACACAGCACGACTCCCCAACTCGGCGTCTGAAAAGAAAAAGTGTTGCACTACATAGGGAATAGAGTGCCATTTGGGACGCAGGAAGAAGCAGAGACACAGCACGACTCCCCAACTCGGCATCTGAAAAGAAAAAGTGTTGCACTACATAGGGAATAGAGTGCCATTTGGGACGCAGGAAGAAGCAGAGACACAGCACGACTCCCCAACTCGGCATCTGAAAAGAAAAAGTGTTGCACTACATAGGGAATAGAGTGCCATTTGGGACGCAGGCAGAAGCAGAGACACAGCACGACTCCCCAACTCGGCGTCTGAAAAGAAAAAGTGTTGCACTACATAGGGAATAGAGTGCCATTTGGGACGCAGGCAGAAGCAGAGACACAGCACGACTCCCCAACTCGGCGTCTGAAAAGAAAAAGTGTTGCACTACATAGGGAATAGAGTGCCATTTGGGACGCAGGCAGAAGCAGAGACACAGCACGACTCCCCAACTCGGCATCTGAAAAGAAAAAGTGTTGCACTACATAGGGAATAGAGTGCCATTTGGGACGCAGGCAGAAGCAGAGACACAGCACGACTCCCCAACTCGGCGTCTGAAAAGAAAAAGTGTTGCACTACATAGGGAATAGAGTGCCATTTGGGACGCAGGCAGAAGCAGAGACACAGCACGACTCCCCAACTCGGCGTCTGAAAAGAAAAAGTGCCGGGACAACAAGAATAAAAGGGAAGCTTTGAAAGCACCAAACTTTGGCTCCGCTCACTTCCCTGTCGGTGGGATGAGAAATACGGAGTTAGTTCTCTGCTCACAGGCCAGGGGCTTGGCCAAGGTCTAGCCGGGTGCTGACTAAGCTAACTGCCGGGGTTGTTTATGTGGCTAACCTGAGGTCGGTTTGACCGTCATTTATGTCGCTCGCCTTTGGCTTCCCCCCAATCACCCCCCAACACTGATCTACGCTCAGTTTGATGACCTAAATGCAAAGGACTGCGGAAGTTTGTCAAGTGTGGACTTATCACCCCGATGCACCACTCACCGCCCCACTCCCTCAGCCTTAGGTGCGAAATGGAAAGGGTTAAACATAGACATATCATTCCTAGAATGGGTATCCCCATTCGAGTCATGGGGTTGGTGACGGGAGGACTGGCAGCCGTGTTAAGGGTATCCATACAGAGGAAGTAAAGCAAGTAAAACGCTTGTTTAGCCACGACATTACCAACCACATTTTCTGAATGATTTTTTTCAGTGACAGTTTGTCAGAGTTGTATTGCATTTCCCAGGTCTCAGCGAAGTTAATGCAACGTCTGATCCATGTCAGATTTATACCATCCAATCTGTTTGTAGACAGGTAGTGAGGGCCTTGGCCTATCTGATGCCATGGTTACTTACACAAAAGAGAGCGAACTGTTTGGCGTCATTCACTTACACAGATCACAGTCTTGCTTTTTGTCTCTTTCACTTTCCGTAGACGAGTTTACATGTGCCAATAAAAGGCTGTTGAAAACGTAGTCTCTCTCTTTTACTCTCTCGTTCTCTTTCGATCCCTCCCTCCCTTTCCTTATTTCCCAATATCCCTCAAAATTTGCTACAGTCTCCTCCTCTACTCGTTTCACTCTTCCGGGTGGCTCACCTTCATTGAGTTTGACTCCCGTCTGACTCCCGTCTGACTCCCGTCTCTTGCCCTCATTGTACCCATACTTCAGCTCCAATCACTGTGACATATTGGTGGGCCATGCTAATCGAGTTACATTTGACTACCAAATGGCTGCCTCGTCCCCCGAGCTCATCCATTCTGTTTGCTATCCCTTAATTGAGATCAATCAATCAACTGATCCATACACGTCTGCACTTTGTACAGCTTGTACAGCCTAACATTACTTCATTTGGCTCATGCAGCCGGTAGTTGCACTCCCCCTCCATTGCTTTGTATTCTCCGCCTCTGCAACTACCGGGTCGTCTCGGCTCTCTGGCTAACTATTGTAATAGAATATACGTTTTATAGAGTTTTTATCCGTTTCTTGCGGAATGCGATGAATTTGCCTGTGGCCGAAAACATCATGTAATGTAGGACAGAGAACCCAAAACAGTATTCCCATGTGTTTGTGTGTAAGTTTTGGCAGATGCACAAAGTGAAGTGAGATGCCATCCCTGTTGTGTGCTCCCTCTCTCACTCTCCCCCCTCCCCCCTCTCTCTCTCTCTCTCCTCTCTCTCTCTCTCTCTCTCTCTCTCTCTCTCTCTCTCTCTCTCTCTCTGTTTTGCTCTCTCTCTCACTCTCCCGCTCTCTCTCTCTGTCTATTTCTCTCTGTATCTGCATTCCTCTCTACCGTCAAACAAAAGGGAAACAAACAATGTTTCCTCAAATAACCTTTCTAGATGTGTGTGTACCATTCCTTGCCCAAGAAATCACTGCTCTGCTTACCATAGCAAAACCCATTCACTTATTTCACTTACCCCACACAGCCCCATCTCCCATTCACAGCTCTGCTCTGCGGTGTATGGAGGCACAATCAGACAGCCCCCCCCCCTCTCTCTTTCCCTCTTTCTCTTTCCTGTGGCATTAAACACAGATGTCGGATCCATCTGGTGCCTCTACACTCTGTTGTCACCGTTCCTCTTCTCCTGTTGTTGCCTTTTGATGTTTGGTTTTTTTTTTTTGGGGGGGTTCGCTGCTGCTGCTGTTGTTGTCTCTGCTGTTCTGACTATTTCGGAAATTTGAAATGCTCCTAGCTCGCACCACTGTCTGCGTTTGTGTGACTGTGCATTTGTTTAGGGTTCTCCTGTACTCCCTGTTCACCCACAACCGCGTGGCCGCACACGACTCCAACACCGTCGTTAAGGCCTGATCACCAACGGCAATGAGCTCACCTTTAGGGAGGAGGTCAGAGACTTGGAAGTGTGGTGCCAGGACAACAGCTTCTCCCTCAAAGTCAGCAAGACAAAGGATCTGACTTCAGGAAACTGAGGGAAGCACGCCCCTATTCAAATCGACGGGGCTGTAGTGAAGCGGGTCGAGAGCTTCATGTTCCTCGGTGGCCACATCACTTAGGATCTATCATAGTCCAAACTCACCGTCGTAGTCGTGAAGAGGGCATGACAATGCCTCTTCCACCTCAGGAGACTGAAACGATTTGGCACGGGACCTCAGATCCTCAAAAAGTTCTACAGCCGCACCATCGAGAGCATCTTGACTGGTTACATCACATCTTGATAAGACAACTGCTCTAGCCACAGACCGTTCTCCCTGCTACCACACAGAAACGGTACCAAAGCACCAAGTCTGGAACCAACAGGAACCTGAACAGCTTCTACCCCCAAGCCAGAAGACTGCTAAATAGTTAGTTAAGTACTTAACCAAATAGCTACCCGCACCAACTTTTTGGACTAATCACATACGCTGCTGCCTATTATTATGTTTTATTTAACTAGGCAAGTCAGTTAAAAACACATTTTTATTTCCAATGACAGCCTAGGAACAGTGGGTTTAACTGCCTTGTTCAGGGGCAGAACAACAGATTTGTACCTTGTCAGCTCGGGGGTTTCAACCTGCAACCTTCTGGTTACTAGTCCAACGCTCTGACCACTAGGCTACCCTGCCGTTTTATTCTTTAGATGTAACGTATGTACATACTGTATCTTCCTCAATTGACTTTATAAGTTATCGTTACTCCTTGTGTATCTAGCTTTACTTGTGTCCTTATGTGTTGTACTTTTCTATTACTTTTCTATTGATTTTTCTCTACATTGTTGGGAAGAGCCCGTAGGTAAGCATTTCACTGTTAGTCCACACCTGTTGTTTATGAAATGCAATTGTGTTTTATTGTATTTATTCACACAATGTCTGTAGCCTGGTTGTAGTATACAGTATGTGAGATGTTTGTTTTGGGCGCTGTCCATGATGGTCATTGATGTGTGATAAGGGATCTGTTCATAGAGGGTAGATCATCTGAAAGCTGGTCATTGCCTGGTATTGTCCCTTGCTTTCCCTTTCACTCTCTGCACATACACACACAGCCACCAGCCCATAAAAACACGCACGCGCTCGCAAGCACACACGCAAGGCCATGTGTCGCGTTAGAATCCACTCTGTGCTGATGTAATTAGATTCTCGTCATTCCTCCCTCTCCCTCCTTGCTATTTTCAGAACACGATGTCTCAGCACAACAATCACATCCCAAAACGCCTGACGGCAAAATGGTCCTAGATAACAATTAAGAAGAAAGTGAAATAAAAATGCTACTAAGCAGGTAACCAAACTGTTATTGTAAAAGTTTATACACATTTAGTGCAGTTATGGATTGGACTTTCACTGTAGCCTCGAAGCAACTCTCATTCTGAGAAACTGCCCAAGATTTCAAATGCTAACCTCCCTTGTTATTGGAAATGGTGAGAGGTTAGCATGTTTTGGGGGCATCATCATGGTAGCGTCCACATTAATGTAGAAGTGAACAGAAACATTCTTATTTACAAAAAAAGGTGAGTACAAAATGACACAATACATTATGTTGCTGTAATTTGTATTTTGCACAAAATAAAAAACTCTTTGACACTTTTAGTGTGTCAAAAGTCATCTGTTGCCAGGACATTGACGTGACTGTGGCGTGGCCACCTCGGTTTCCGCTCAGTGCCACTTCGTCAGGTTGACAGCCCGGGCAAGTTGCCTGCATGTTTTATTCCACAGACATCAAAGCCTAGGCCAGCCAGGGGACATTTGTGTCCGAAATGGCACCCTATTCCCTATATAGTGCACTGCTTTTGATGAGAGCCCTTACATAGGGTGTCATGTGGGATGCAGACGAGGTGTCTGTGGAGCCGTGCTCCTATGTTGTAGAACAGGACTCTAGATTCCCAGAGCAGAAGCCCCCAGTGCTCTTATCAACCATACCCAGGTCCAGGGAGGGCTCAGCTCATGCTAGCTTAGACACGGAGAGAGGAGACCCCTTCTCTTTCCACAGCTCTAATATATTCTCATGGTAGTTCTGATATTATGGCAAGGCAGCTAGGAAGAAAGCAGGCAAAAAATGTGACAAGTCACTGAGACTGCTATTAGGCTCGTACAGGTGTAGAGAGGTGTGTTGTTCCTGTTTCATCATAGCAATATGGTATTATATTTGTGTCAACACGGCTTTGTGTATAGGTCTATGTGTTTACCTGTTCCGACGCAAGTCGACAAGGCACTCAACAGGTTTTCCTTCCCTTCTTCCACATGCCCACATGTCCAGGTAAGAACTCGAAACCGGTTTAACCATAAATCCCTGCAGCTTTGTGGCTGAGAGAGATGTGTCTCCACAGAAAATGGCTCTTTGTGTGATTGTTGCTGGGGCTCAAAGAGGAGAGGTGGTCAAAGAGAGAGAGGGATGAAGATAGACAGAGAGGGAGGGAGAAAGGGGGGAGAGAGATGGAGTACTAACGCTAATCCTCAGCCTTAGTGAAATAACTACAGCTCCTGTGTGATTTAGAGGGGGAGAGAGAGAGAGTTCACTTGCTTTGGCAATGTTAACATGTGTTTCCCATGCCAATAAAGCCCTTAAATTGACATTGAATTGAAATTGAGAGAGAGAGAGAGAGAGAGAGAGCCCTGGCGACAAAAAGCTATTCTTTCTGAGGCTGGGATCAGGATCTGGTCTTTGGATACCCTGTCCTCAATATTTTATTACATTAAAATGAAAGGTGGTGGCTTCATGCCTCAAATCAGCTTGCCTGGGCGCTAAGCCCTGGGGAGAACGTGCTTATAACCCGGTGATGTAGCAAGAATGCAGAAAGAGAGAGAGAGAGAGAGAGAGAGAGAGAAGGTGGAGCAAGAGAGAGACAGTGAGAGGGAGGGAGGGAGAGAGAAGGTGGAGCAAAAGAGAGACAGCGAGAGGGAGGGATGGAGAGAGGGAGAAAGATGTAGGGAGAGAGAGAGAGCCCAGGCAGGAAGAGAGAGTACGAGAGTAGAGGTAAAGAGTGAGGGGCTGGCTGCTGATGCTACTGCCTGGGCACATTCCTGTCTCATATGCAGGTCTCTGTTTCCAGGACTGGCTCTGAGCTTTGGTTCTCTGGGTCTGTGTCCCAAATGGCTCTTTGGGCCCTGCTCAAAAATAGTGAACTAAATAGGAAATAGGGTGCCATTTTATACGACTCCCTGCTCGCCTCGCCCCCTCCTCCACAGGTCAACCAATGTTTCTGCTAGACTGCCTCGCTGTCTGATGAAAAGCCCAGCCGATCACTGCATGGGAGACGGAGAAGCATAAGATTTAATACAGAAAACAGCATTCTCATCTTGTCATTTTCTCTTCCCTCACCTTTTTTGTTGTTGTCAAGTCATCACTTGGATGTGACGCGCTACCCCTTTTTATGTACGAACAATCTCAATTTTGGATTTCTATACTCACGTTTTTAAGTCGACAAAAGAGCATAGTGTGCTCTTGGTCATAGCAGTAACATGCAGGTGCCAGGGAGTGTTTTTTAGTTCAATCACTGCTCCCTTTCACTAAACTAGACACATTTGGCGCTGTGATCTCAACTGTTGCTTTGTTTCACACTGCACATTATCTTGGCATTGTCTAACAGGAAACATAGGTGATAGGTTCCGCCCCAAATGGATTCTATTCCCTTTATGGTGCAGAACTTTTGAAAAGGGCCAATAGGACTCGTCAAAAGTAGTGCACTATGTGGGGCATAGGGTTCCATTTGGGACCCATTCAGGTGTGCTGAGTTTTGGAGCCATGCCCGACATTTATTTTTCTTTCTTCTGTATGCCAAATAAGTTGTGCTTTATTTTTAGGAGGAAAAAAAGTACAATATAATTGTTTTGCTGCGGCTACACTAGCATTCTGCGGTTTCGTCCAAACACTCGCTCAAATCTCTTGGGACAAGCGCTCTTTAATAATTGTGTGGTGATCCCATGCGATGGGTGATAATGGATGTCTAATCATCTTTGGCGTGATGCTAAAACTGCCGCACCGCGTTATGGGGCGGGTGATCAAATTCCTGGTAAGCCCCGAGTAATCCGCCCCAGATAGCACTCAAATAATGATTACCTTTTGTCTGCCATTGAGGAAAAATGTATGGTATATGTTATATATATCTCTCTCACTCTCGCTCTCTCTATCTCTTTCTCTCTCTATCTCTTTCTCTCTCGCTCTCTCTATCTCTCCATCTCTCTCTCTCTCTCTCTCTCTCTCACTCTCTCTCTCTCTCTCTCTCTCTCTCTCTCTCTCTCTCTCTCTCTCTCTCACTATCTCTCTCACTCACTCAGTCTTTATAGCTCTATTTCTCTCTAGAGCAAATACAGACAGGGAGAGAGAGAGAGAGAGAGACAGAGACGGTGATAAAAGGAATAGGGACATAGCAATAGAAAGAGACACACAGCAGGGAGAGCGACAGAGGCAGAGATAAGTTGTTGGCCATGCTGTCACATCTGATCCATCAGGCGGGCCGTGGGTCTCACTCTGCCTTGGACACCTTTATTGAAACAGCTGCACTGGTGGCTGGGATTGAGAGCAGCAAAAAGCTGTGGAGAGGCTGCTGTGGACAGGCCCCTGGGATCCAACGCCCTGTCGGATACCATTACAGTGCAGCATGCTGCCCGCTTACACAGTGACACACACATACACACACAGACGCACGCACACACACACACACACACATCAACACCACACCAGCGATGTATGAAACTTGTTCAGCTTTTACACACTTTCTCAACCTTTGTATATCTCTCTCTTTCGCTCTCTCTCTCTCTCTTTCTCTCTCTCTCTCTCTCTCTCTCTCTCTCTCTCAATTCAATTCAATTTCAATTGAATGGCTTTATTAGCATGAGAAACATATGTTTACATTGCCAAAGCAAGTGAAATAGATAATAAACAAAAGTGAAATAAATCTCTCAATCTCTCGCTCTCTGTAGTGTTGCTGTCTGTGGTTGTGTGGAAGTTTGGGCAGATGTGGGATGCCATCCATGTTGTGTGTTGCCAAGGTTACACACGAGAAAGAAACTATACTGCCTATTTCAATTCACACATTTACACGCCATCGCTCTGTCTCTCCCTTGCTCCAACCAACCACCCACCCTCTCTCTCTTTCTCTACAGTGTTGCTGTCTATGTCTTCCTCTCCCTGATATCTCTGTCCCATTTCTTGGTTGTTCTTGCTCTCTCTCTCTCTCTCTTTCTAACTCTATATCTCCCTCCCTGTCTCTATCCATCCCCCTATCCACCTCTTACCACCATTCTCTATTTCTCTCTCTCTCCCTCTCTCTCTCTCTCTGGTCAGTGCCTCTGAATGCTCTCTAGATCTGAGGGCCCTGCATGGGTCTCTGATAAGAAATAGAGTGGTGTTAGTTGCTAGTAAGTAGGTGGCGTACCAGAACACATGTAGCCCCAGCCAACGCACTAGTAGCTGTTTCTGACAAATCCATGGGCTCTTATCTCTAGATGCTTGCGGTCCAAGATAACTTTATCATGGTGATCTGTCTCACCAATCTCAGCGATTAAACCGGTCCCGGGAGAGTCCTCGGCAAGTAACGGATAGCGAGCTTTCTTAGCGTTATCTATGTTATGGATGTTTTTCTGTTTCTCTATTTTCTGTGCCTGTTTTCTTTCTCACAGAGAGCTGTAGCGTGACTCAGGGAATACTCTCTGTCATTGGATTGAACTCACTTTGTCGTTAACAGTTTGAACTAACTGGCTTTGTCGTTAGCAGTTTGAACGAAC
>NC_056462.1:2870000-2982500 GCF_018296145.1 Oncorhynchus tshawytscha | reverse complement strand
CCACATTAAATATACAATGGAAATACAATGTATGCAACGTACCATCGATTTTCCCATCTTCACCACTTATTTCTCTCATACATTGTTTCTAGAACATGCCAGAACATGACGTTGGTTACACACCTATGACCAAACACAATAACGTTAATTTATTCCTATTAAAAAAAGCCTGAGGGAAAAGGGGAAAAAAACAGATGCAATAAAATACAATAAAAACAGTTTTCTCCGGGTCTGTGAGTCTAACCGATTTCATTACAACGATGTTTAACGCTTCTCAAATTGTCCAATCTCCAATCGCCGCTTTTCCAAATTGACTGACTTCTACCGGCGGTGAATTTGTTTATTCATATGTATTTATTTCTTAACAAGGCTAAATTGCTGTTTTAGTAATGAACCTAGCCCTCCCTTGACAATTAATCGCTGAGGGGACGCAATGGCACGGGAAAGACATAAAAGTTTATGGACTTGTGTGTGTTACTTTGCGGTGGCTGATTAGTGGCTTCTCTCGAACAGGAAATGAGGCCCATATAGTTTCATGAGCTCATTACAGAGAGGCTAGAGTCCCTACTGTGGCCCAAATGGCCCGCTATTCCCAATGTAGCGCACTACTTTTGGCCAGGGCCAATAGGGCTCTGCACTAGGAATAGGGTGCCATTTGGGATGCAGGCTCTGTCACATCACCACATTAAATATAGATGCACTAGTGGAGATTGAGCGATATCACCGTCACTGACTGCCCTGCATTCTATTTGGTTCAGTCTAGCCTAATTCATGGCATGCTTGTTTTTTTTAATTATCGAAGCCGTTTGTCCACAGAATGCTTAACAGAAGGTGCTGGTCTGGGTGCCCAGGAATTGGGAGGATTTGAAGATGCTATCAAGATGTTATCGAAGTCTTCCAAAACAGTTGAAAGCGTAATGCGTTTGAATATGGTATATCTCAGTGCCAGGGCAAGTGACGCATATTATTAAACGCGACACAGATTGTACACGATATAGGGAATAGGCTGCCATTTGGGACACATCCAGTAACTAACTCAGAGAGACACTACAGGTTTCCGAGGCCTGCGAGTCTAACATTTTCTTCATTAAGACTGGCTTTGAGAGCTGAAGTCCCTGAATCACAAGTCGCACAACTTCCCCATCTGCATTTATTTATGCACTTATTTAGGACTTCAATTATTGCGAGAGAAGGAGCCAATGCCAAGCCCTTAACTCAGCAGGCTGGCTGGAGGGAGGAAGGAAACTTCATCCAACTCCAACCAGAGCTCCCCCCTGGATGATGTCATGTTAAATTTAGAAGAGCGGAGAGCGTGTGTGGCGGCTTTTGAACTAGCCAGTGTTCACAAATCGTTGGCAGGGTTCACGACAATTCTTGGCACGGTTTGTGATCCATTTGAGTTTGGATGGTGACTGGTGAGATGTCGGAGAGAACTGTGTGAAGAAATGTGATGCGTATTGTCGAGACTATATTCCGCCCGACAATAGTGCAGCCAGAAAATGCATTGACAAAAATGTATGAAAATGTATTCGCTGAATTTGGCCTCGGGAGAATTTTAGCTTGCTGATTTCAGGTGTATTTTCATGAAAAGAAAGAGCAGGTTGAATGGAATAAGAATGTAAATATTAATAGCAGAGTAGAAGGCAGAGAATATATAGAGCACAAGTTAATTAAAAAAAAAAAGAAAAATAACTAGAATTGGCCTTGGATTATATCAACGTCTGTTATTTCATTTTTTTTCAACATTGTTCTCTCTCGATATTTTTCATGTTTTCTGGTCCTCGTTAGCTCAGTTGGTAGAGCATGGTGCTTACAATGCCAGGGTAGTGGGTTTGAATCCCAGGACCACCCATATCTAAAAGGTACAGTATACAAAGAAATGTCAATAGAAAACAGGTCCAACTAAATGTAGTGCAGCTAGTTTTCAGTCTTTCCAGCTTCAGTTTGAAGTGATGTGTTAGCTGTGTAGTTGGCTAGCTTTGAACAACAGTGTCCTGATGAAAGAGCACATTTTCTATACCAGGTGAAATCACTCATCTTTAGCTCATTGTTATGGATATATCCAAATAAATGTCACTAGAAAACAGCTTAAACACATGCAGCTACTTTGTTGTTATTCTGACTGCTGACTGTTTGACGTGACTGTAAGTTAGCCGTAGTTTGCTAGCTAGTAAGGGATACGAATGTAGCCAGCCAGTATGGCAATAAAACATTTAGAACAAACGACTGAGTCCATAGAAACAGAACAAAAAGACTTAACAACTTTGTTGCGTCTCTGGCAACCGAACCGATAGAACGAACGACCAGCCGGCCTGAGTAGCAACTGTAGATTTGTGTTGGGACTATATCTTGTGTGATGTAGTCGGGATATCTTGATGATATCTTGATGAGTAAATTCATTAAAATAACACTTTGTCTTGGGCCTAACAACAGCTATGCCAATGTATCTTTTAAACACCGACTTCTCTGGCATTGTATGGTGACTTCCTGTTCTCCTCAAGGCATACTGACTGTACTACAATAGCAATAGTTAGCAGCTGTATCTTTAATCTCTAGGATATTAATGCCATTGGCTACCACAGAGGTAAATGATCACTCACAATGTGATAATGGCATTGTTACTCTGACAGATATTGTAAAATGTAAATGTGATAAAACACTGGGGGTGTTCTTTAACATCCAGTGTTTTACTCTGATACTCTGTTGGCTTTCCACATGTCCTCGTCGGATTTGTAACTTTAACAATTTAGTATTGTTATCCCCCTCACCCATATAATTACATATGGAACATATTAATAATTGACATTATTAATTTGTCTGGTATATTATTAACATATACCAATATCGTTTATGTTCTTCAAATAAAGGATCTCGATGCCCTCACCCCTCCGACCATGTAGAAATCAATGTTACGTTAATTTACAAACATTTCTTTCCTTCCTCAACGTTAAGCTCCACACCGTAGGTCAGGTCTACAGTGGATGATATTTATACAGTACTTCACCCTTAGTGAACTTGGCAAATAGACTTAAAGTTCAGCTCAGTGTTTCTGTTGCAGGGCAACAATAAAGGCCGCTACCAGAGCAGATATGATAGATCTAGAGTGGGGAATGTGTGTGAGTGCGTGAGTGCGTGCGTGCGTGCACCCCCATTAGGGGAGGCTTCCCTCTCTCCTTTTCCTCCCTTTCTTTTTGCCCTCCCTATCCGCTCCCTCCCACTCTTCATCCACTGAGGATGACAAGTGCTGCCCAGTCCCCTCCACCCCCCCCCCATTTTGACAGCCTCTACTACTCTATGAAAGTAGCGGGACGTTCCATTCTGGTGACTGATTGGGGGGCGCTTGTTAGTGAGGGTACGCTAACACTAGCCTGGCAGCACGTTTTCTGTCTACTTCGTTGTCTGATTGATTGACCCTGGTCCGCCGGTTTTTTCAGAGGCGCCGGGGTTTTTTCAGAGGCGCCGGGGCTCGGCTCCGTCTGTTGGGCTGGTCGTTGTAGCGTCATTGTTCCTCGATGGATGGTGATGTCGTCATAACCATTTGTTTATGTCATGTTTTCTGTTGGGGTTTGTGCAGTTTTTCTTCTCTTTGTTGAAACAGGGAGAGACTACCTGAACATGTTCAATAACAATCTCTGTTTCGCTTGCCGTTGCAAAATGTTCTGCTACGGAGTGCCCTATTGAATCGTGCCTTGAGTGAGTTCATGGAGGTTGTTTTGTTTAGGCGCAAGGGGGCACATGGGAGTGTATCAAAATATATTATCTCCCCAAACAGGCCATTTGCTGATGCATAAGCTGTCTCTAACACACACCGGTCTCTTATTAACAAAGGGCAAAGGTTATCAAAGAGGTCAACCTTGACTGGTTCCCCTGCCGCATCCTTCGGCCTAAGGGGACACAACCACACAACCGGCGACCATCAGGCCCAGGGCTCCCTGTCAATGTATGACTGAGGATTAATGAGGGTTACGGTTGATCGTTGAGTTGATCGTGGCTCATAGGAGAACAGTGACTATCTTCTCCATTAAAATCCTCTTCCACATGAATGGGTGACAGTAGCCCGATCAGCCATGTTGTTGCACCTTTAGGCAGAGTAGCCCCCCCGACCAATAAAACACAATCTATAATATGCTGTCCTCTTTAGGGCAGAGTAGCTAATCTCCCTTTCCTTTATCCCTCCCTTCTTCCCCCCCTAGACCAATAGAGCACCATCAATTCCCACTCCCCTGCAGCTAGAATTGTTGCTAGGCAAGAGAAACATTTTTTGTTTTACTGCTAGTGTCCTGCAGTACAATTCTGCACATTTTGCCGTAGGGTGGAGGCAAATGTTTGCAGTTTTGAAATGTGATAACTGATTATCAATTGGCCCCACCCTGGATGGTAATTTCACCATGTTAACTACAAGTTCAGATAGCTGGCTGTTAGACTAATTGACCAATCTAAAAAAAAAAAAAGCTGACATGGGCTAATTAAGTGACTGCTAATGCACAACCACATTTCGAAATTGCACCTTGTGTGTTCTATTATTTGATTTTGAGATCCCGACTGAGTTCCGCCCCAAAATAAAATCTATTCGATTTTTTTATTGGTCAGCGGGCCTATAAAATGGGGGCCAATCTTTGGACAGGGTTTGGAATTAGGCTAGTAGCTAAAATTGTTGCTAGTCAAGAAGCTAGAGCATTGTGACTTCCTCCATCCCTCCCTCCATCTCTTTTCTCCCTCCGTCCCCCCCTCCCTAGACCAATGGATCCATTCCCACTCTCAGGACACTGAGATCAAGAGATGCACTTCACTTGAACCCTGTGTCATAAGGTTTACATAACACGTCATAACCGTGTCATGACAGATGCCATAAAAGTTACGACAGCTGCAATCATCTCCTAGGTTAGTACCACTGACCTGAAACAATCATCTACAGCCTTGTGTCTGTTTGTCGTTTTCGTTGAAGTCCATTTAGGTCAATTAAAAACATATGCCGTTCCGAATATCTTTAGAATTCTCTGTATTCAAAACCGTGCTGCAGTGAAAGTGCAGATGGAACACACTTCCCCAGCTTTTCTCTTTGAAATATCCCATGGGAGGAACGCAATACATGTTCTTGCATTAGCTGGCTGTGTGCGATGTGTGCGCAAGAGGTTAGCGGTTGCTCCTTGCCAGAGAGCACATTATGTAATAATTCTATATAGACCTTCAATCCCTTCATGGTATAGTAATGTATTTGTAATAGGATTCAGTAGTGCTATGCACCGTTGTCATATATTCTACCCCTGACACGTATTCTTTGCCTCAGATCCCATATTCCATTTCTCCAACCGTCAGTATGGGAGTGGTCAAACGCGCTGCACTCAATAGGGTGCCATTTAGGACACCGAAGGGTACTACCTTCCATCATCTTTGTGGTTGTAGTATGTAGCCTTGCACGAGCGAGCCAGAGCAGCTCATCTCCTGTTTCAGTAGCATGAGGCAGCTTGATGGACAAGTGGACCTACTGGACAGGACTCTAGTGGACAGGACTCTCGTGGACAGGACTCTACTGGACAGGACTCTCGTGGACAGGACTCTAGTGGACAGGACTCTCGTGGACAGGACTCTACTGGACAGGACTCTCGTGGACAGGACTCTACTAGACAGGACTCTCGTGGACAGGACTCTACTGGACAGGACTCTCGTGGACAGGACGATAGTGGACAGGACTCTAGTCTGTCAGAGGGCCTTAGCCACAATAAATCTCCTTAACACTGAGTGCCAAGCAGAGACACGTCAGATCCCATTTTCACAGCATTTGGTACGACTCGATCAGGTTTTGAACTCGCCACCTTCCAATCTCAGGGCGGGCACTCTACCACAAGGTTCCTGTTCAAGGTATAGTAGGGATGTCTTTTCAACAGGGTCCGTAGTGCTACATACAGTCTTGTGCAGTAGCTGGATGACTTTTCTCCAGCTGTCGTGGTGGGAGATTATGTGCATGGTTACTTTGACCTTTCGTGATGTTCGAAAGGGTTCAAGATGCACTGGTTTCTAGCCATTAAACTGCCACAATGCATCAGCTTGGTCTCGCATGCTAATAGTGGAAACTAGCGAAAACACACTTGTCTGTCAGATCCTCTATTACGACTCTGTAGCCTGAAGCACTGGATTGCCATTGGGAGATTTTGAGATGTGTCCTTTTCATAATATCCTTCCCTCTTGTTCATTGCTAGCTTTGATAAGGAAATAAATGGGTTTCTATTGCTGTGTTTTTTTAATGTCACTGGCTGTGCCCAAAAGGACATCATATTCCCTATATAGTGCACCATTTTTGACCAGAGTCCTACGGGCCCTAGTCGTAGGTAATGCAAAATATAGGGAACAGGGTGTTTTTTTGGGACGAACCCACTGACTTTGAAGGGCTGAAGGGGCTGAGGTTCCCCAAAGCACTTAGTTTGTTCCAGCTCTCAATTCGCTAATCTGCCGCCATGTATAATCCAGCTCACTAGTGGAGAGGAGTCTCTACACATTAATTTTCAATGGCAATTAAGGACCTTGTTGCTTTATCTGAATAGAACTCATTATAGTGTACACTGAAAGGCATGCACGCTTATTTCTTCTTCTAAATAGTTAGTTTAGTTCTCGTTTTTTTTATGCATATCTTAACAGGGCAATCAGTGGTTGGCACATTTTTTCACATTTTTGAATGGACCGCTTTGTTGTTTTGTGAGTCCCAGATGGGTAAATCGCTGCAAATCCTATAGACAAAGTCTTTCCATATACCACTGTATGAAAAAAAGCCAAATAGGACCCAACGGGAGAGATGGAAGTTCGCTGCGTGACACAGGCAGCAAGGCGATGGTGAATAGCAACATTAAACCCCTGGTGAATAGACTGGCTTTAGCCTCTCTTCCCTCTCTACCCATTATGCTACCATTCCACACAACCACAACAAATTTAAAGATATTGCAGAAGTAGAAGGTTGGGGGGGGAAACTGATTTAAAGATAGTAATTTCATTCCCGGGGCTTAGCCATTTCCATAAATGAGATCACAAATGTAATCTATAATAGGATTTAGTGCAACAGTGTCAATATTTGCGTCCTCGGGAAGTGGTAAATTCCGATGTCGCGTGGCCCGCAATAACCCAAACCCCTCTAACGGACTGCATCATATACAGTACTTACCAGGGTGGCTTGTATCTCTGCCTCTCTGTCTTTCTGCCCCTCTCTCTCTCTCTCTCTCTCTCTCTCTCTTTCTCTCTCTCTCTCTCTTTCTCTCTCTCTCACTCTCTCTCTATTTCTGTCTCTCTTTCTTTCTCTCTCTCTCTCTCTCTCTCTCTCTCTCTCTCTCTCTCTCTCTATTTCTCTCTCTCTCTCTCTCTCTCTCTCTCTCTCTCTCTCTCTCTCTCTCTCTCTCTCTTTCTCTCTCTCTCACTCTCTCTCTATTTCTGTCTCTCTCTCTTTCTTCTCTCTCTCTCCCTCTCTCTCTCTCTCTCTCTCTTTCTCTCTCTCTCACTCTCTCTATTTCTCTTTCTCTCTCTCTCTCTCTTTCTCTCTCTCACTCTCTTTCTCTCTCTCTCCCTTTCTCACTCTCTATTTCTCTCTTTCTTCTCTCTCTTTCTCTCTCTCTCTTTCTCTCTCTCTCTCTCTTCTCTCTCACTCTCTCTCTCTCTATTTCTGTCTCTCTTTCTCTCTCTCTCTCTCTCTCTCTCTCTCTTCTCTCTCTCTCTCTCTCTTTCTCTCTCTTCTCTCTCTATTTCTCTCTCTCTCTCTCTCTCTCTCTTTCTCTCTCTCACTCTCTTTCTCTCTCTCTCTCTCTCTCTCTCTCTCTCTCTCTCTCTCTCTCTCTCTCTCTCTCTCTCTCTCTCCCCCCTAGCTTAAGGCTTGTGTATTTATTTTAGCATATGTAAATGTTGCTTCACCTAATAAACACAAGGCCTTGCTTTGAGCCCGGGACGGCTCGTTACACAAACTAGTACATTCAAGCAAATTGACTTTGTTATTCATTTGAGATGTCGGGATTTAGAGAGCGAGATACAGGGTATATGGCGGCACGCTCGTTAGTCAGTCGATATGGTGGGTCGTTGGACTCAAGATTTTGCCACTATGGCCTATTTATTGCCTTTACCTCCCTTATCCTACCTCATTTGCACACACTGTTTATAGACTATTGCTATTGTATTATTGACTGTATGTTTGTTTATTCCATGTGTAACACTGTGTTGTTGTTTGTGTCACACTGCTTTGCTTTATCTTGGCCAGGTCGCAGTTGTATATGAGAACTTGTTCTTAACTAGCCTACCTGGTTAAATAAAGGTCAAATAAATGTAAAATAAAAAATGTTATATCTTGTAGCTCTTCCTTTCCTATGAGATGTTTGTTGAAGTCATATTTTTTCCAACAGAAATCTATTGTCATTTTCTTCGCCAGCATGGGATATGATGTGACCTGCACAATAAATATAGTGCACACACACAACACCCCTCCCACACACACGCCCACCCCACGTCCCACACGTTGAATTATCTCCGTGGCAACGCTGGAATCCATCATGGCGGATGGCAGCGAGGATGGTATTAGATGCAGCTTTAAAACGCAATAAAGTGTTTCCCCTCGTCTCCCCTCATCTCCACGTCCCTGACAATCCCTGTGTGATATAAGTAAAGTAGGCTAGTGCCAGCCAGCCACACACACACACACACACACACACTCAGAGTGTCCCTGAATACACCTCAACGCCTCGAAGAGAGAGCCTCATCTGCCACCTCAGTGTTTGTGATGATGTGCTTACTTTATTTCCCCATTGCACTGTTTATAAAAAAACAGTTTCAGTTGTGGTCGCTCTCTCTCTCTATTTCTCTCTCTCTCTGCCCCCCTCCGTTCCCTGTGTCTCTGTCTTTCTCTGTCGTTCTCTGTCTCTCTCTCCGTCCCTGACGTGTTTTAAGCACACTCTCAGACACTCCAGGCTTCTTTATCCTCACACTCAGAGTGGCAGACAGCTCTGCAAGCAGTGGCCTGCTGTCCAGCACAAACAATCCCGGGGCCACACACCTGTGCTCAGCCCCAGCCTTGAAGTCCCCGTGGTACCGGTGTGTGTGGGAGGCACTGTCAGGCAGAGTTACCTTTCACAAACTCCCATCATGAAAGTTTGATGGGGGGCCTCACACAGAGCAAACAGGCTGGGTCAGTGCACCCGCCTCCCCTCTTCCGGTTAGTTGCCTCCCTCCTTGAGCTGTTGAGCTGGAGTGTGTTTGTGTGTGAGTGTGTGAATGCAAATGGAGTTGGGTTAGTTTGTGTGTATGTACAGTATGTGTGTGCATAACTGTTCTTTCACCGCATGGAATGGCTGGTGTGTGTGTGTGTGTGTGTGTGTGTGCGTGTGCGCGTACATGCGCATGTGTGTGCGTGTGCCTATGCGCATTAACAGTGTGTGAGTGTGTGTGGCTGCTGTTTGACCACAGGCTACACTCTGCACTCCCCACTAAGTGTTAGTGTTTCTAGTTCAAGCCCTCGTCCCACATAGAGTAGGTACCGGACAGGACTGCAGTGAAGCACTGAAAGGGTTCTAATGTAAACAGAGTGGCACAAGGCAGTGTTTTGAAACACACTGGCCCCGTGTGTGTACAGGTGTTGTCTGCCTAAATGTGTTCACATCCAAAGTACAGACTCAGTATCATGGTCCGGAGTTTACCTGGATTAGCAAACGCCTACGGGATGGGAGAGATTAGAATGTAAACATCTCCCTTCAAACGGTGTCAAAATGGAAATGAAAAACTACCATCTAAAGTGTCTGTGTGCACACTATGTATGTTTGTGTGTGTGCGTGCGTGCAGGTGTGTACATGCATGTCTGTGTGTCTACATGGACATACTTGCCTGTGCCTAAAACATCGTTCTTCTGTCATGCACCCTCGCCGACTACGACTAACCAAAGTTCCCTGATAACCCCGGTGCTTTGTTGGAAAGGATGAGAGAGGGCTGAGGGAGAGCACGTGGCTCCACCATGATGAATCACTCTTTTAACCATGACCGATGTCAACCGTTTCCTACCGTTTCCTCACTAACAACCACTCCACTGTTGCACCGAGACCAGGACGCTGTCGACCGCTTTGTGATAGTAGGCAGTGATATATTACACGGTGAGAGTTGACCGAGAATGGTCTCTTTGTTTACTGCGGTCCTCTGTGGCGTTTGCTTGGCCGTGCTCGACCACGAGGTCAAGAGCATGAGGGATATCTCATTGGGCCCTTCTAGAGAGTGCTCTGTAAGCCCGAGGCGTCAAACTGGGGTTAACCAAGTACTGATGTGGGATCTTAATTTGATCATTCTTTTGCGGCTGAGCATTTTCCTGTGCCTCAGGAAATGCAGATGTATAAATGAACTGAAAACCTGCACCAACACTTATGGTTATATTCACAGTATTCCACTTTTCATGTAGCCTTATTTTCACCAGCCTAACCACCGATCAAGCAACATCCTGTTGCTGCGGGATTATTTTGCTGCAGCAATATACTGTAGGTCAGATTAAGGTCCTATATATGTATACCACTCAACAATGGCCTTGGTTGTGAATGGAGGCTGTTGTTTCTCGCGGGTTTCAAACTGTGTATGAACTCCAAAGTGTTCTCTCTCTGTGACTGAGCATGCTCTCTCCCCCCTCTCTCTCTGAGTCTGGCATGACCTCTCTCTCCCTCTCTCGGTCTCTCTCTCTCTCTCTCTCTGAGTCTGGCATGACCTCTCTATCTCAATCTCTCTCTGTCTCTCACATGTCATCTCTCTCTCTCAATTCAATTCAGATGGTGTTATTGGCTTGGGAAACATATTTTTACATTGCCAAAGCAAGTGAAGTGGATAAACAGAAGTGAAATAAACAATTAACAGTGAACAGTAAATATTACACTCACACAAGTTCCAAAAGAATAAAGACTTTTCAAATGTCATATTATGTGTATGTATACATACAGTGTTGTAACGATGTGCAGATAGTTAAAGTAGAAAAATAAATCAACATAAATATGTGTTGTTTTTACAGTGGTGTTTGTTCTTCACTGGTCACTGAGCCTGTACATAGTCAAAGCTTTCCTTAATTTTGGGTCAGTCACAGTAATCAGGTATTCTGCCACTGTGTACTCTCTGTTTAGGGCCAAATGGCATTCTAGTTAAGTAATTATCTTTTTGTTTTCTCATGATTTGGTTTGGTCTAATTGTGTTGCTGTCCTGGGTCCTTGTGGGGTGTGTTTGTGAACAGACCCCCAGACCATCTTGCTTAGGGGACTCTTCTCCAGGTTCATCTCTCTCTGTAGGCGATGGCTTTGTTACGGAAGGTTTGGGAATTGCCTCCTTTTAGGTTGTTGTGGAATTGAACGGCTCTTTTTAGGATTTTGATCATTAGTGAGTATCGGCCTAATTCTGCTCTGCATGCATTATTTGGTGTTTTACATTGTACGCTGAGGATATTTTTGCAGAATTCTACATGCAGTCTCAATTTGGTGTTTGTCCAATTTTGTGAAATCTTGGTGGGTGAGGGGACCCCAGACCCCCACAACCATAAAGGGCAATGGGCTCTATGACTAATTCAAGTATTTTAAGCCAGACCCTAATTGGTATGTCAAATGTCATGTTCCTTTTGATGGCATATAAGGCCCTTCTTGCCTTGTCTCTAAGATTGTTCACAGCTTTGTGGAAGTTACCTGTGGCGCCGATGTTTAGGCCCAGGTATGTATCGTTTTTTGTGTGCTCTAGGGCAACGGTGTCGAGATGGAATTTGTATTTGTGGTCCTGGCGACTGGACCTTTTTTGGAACACCATTATTTTTGTCTTATTTTCTTTCTCATTCTTTATAGAAATCATTTGTAGATTGCTCAGGGATATCTAGTTTGTTGAAAAGATATCGCGAACGGTATACATTTGTCACTGCATTTGTATTATGCATAAGCAAAATGAGACTATAATGACGCTAGAAAAGGACTGAGACTAAAATATGTCATTTGCAATATCTGCTGAGGGGAAACATCAACTTTGCTAAAAGGTCACAATAAGTACTTTCGTGTTTCCACTGAAACTCTGAGAATTGTGTGAAAATGCTCTTTGAGGTTTTTAAATTGCAAGTTATATGAGGTACTCCCATGTCCTATAACTTATTACCTAGATCTGTATAATGTATTAATCCAGATGTATAGTGATAGATGGGGAGCAGCGTGGGTGGGTGGATGAATGCAGTATGCACTCAAAGTACATTATCTTCTTTCCACTTCTCCTTCCCTTCTCTCCCAATCCTCCTTCTCTCTCTTCTTCCTTCCTCTCCTCCCTCCTCACTTCTTTCCTTCCCTACCTTATTACAGTTCTTCTCCCAACTGTTTCCCTCCCTCTTCTCCACCCCCCTTTCTCTCTCTCCTTTCCTCTTCCCCATCCTTCCCTCTCCTCACGTACACACTTCAGCCAGAGAAGACAGAGAGCTCTCTGTGCTGCCATAAGTACCATAACAAGAGAAGAAGTGCTTTCGGCCATCTTGGTATCACAGGGTGAAGCTCTCCTATTGATTATTTCTCACACATTTACATAACGTTTCAATGTTCAATCCCTACTGGCCCCATATCCTCTAGTTTTGCTACTTTTGACCACGGTCTGTAGGGCTCTGGTCAAAAGTAGTATAGGAAAAAGGGTGCCATTTTGTACGAGGACAAATGTCCTCGACATCAGTAAGACTGGCAGTTGCCGACCGTGACACGGTCAATCTAAGCCAAGAATTAAAGGCAGACATATAGTACCAGTCAAAAGTTTGGATATACCTAATCATTCAATCGTTACTATTTTCTCATTTTTAGATGAATCGTGAAGACATCAAAACTATGAAATAACACACATGGAATCATGTAGTAAACCACAAAAAGTGTTAAACAAATCTAAATATATTGTATATTTGAGATTCTTGAAAGTAGCCACCCTTTGCCTTGATGACAGCTTTGCACAACCTTGGCATTCTCTCAACCAGCTTCATGAAGTAGTCACCTGGAATGCATTTCAATTAACAGGCGTGCCTTGTTAAAAGTACATTTGTGGAATTTCTTTCCTTAATGTGTTTGAACCAATCAGTGTTGTGACAAGGTAGGGATTGCAGAAGATTGAAAATTGTATAAATAAAGACAAACCCTGGAATGAGTAGGTGTGTCCAAACTTTTGACTGGTACTGTATATACTGAACAAAAACATAAACACAAACACAACATGCAACATTTTCAACAATTGTATACAGTTCATATAAGGAATTCAGTCAATTTAAATAAATAAATTAGGTCCCTAACCTATAGATTTCACATGACTGGGCAGGGGCGCAGCGGTAGGCCCACACTCCTGGGAGCCAGGCCCAGACAATCAGAATGAGTTTTTTTTCCCCACAAAAGGGCTTTATTACCTAGAGAAATACTCCTGAGTTTCATCAGCTGTCTGTGAGGCTGGTCTCAGAAGATCCCGCAGGTGAAGAAGCCAGATGTGTTGGTTCTTGGCTAGCGTGTTTACACGTGGTCTGCGGTTGTGAGGCCGGTTGGACGTACTGCCAAATTCTCTAAAACGACGTTGGAGGCGGCTTATGTTAGCCACATGAACATTAAATGATCTGGCAACAGCTCTGGTAGACATTCCTGCAGTCAGCATAGCAATTGCACGCTCCCTCTAAAATTGAGACATCTGTAGCATTGTGTTGTGTGACAAAACTGTACATTTTAGAGTGGCCTTTTATTGTCCAATCAGCTTCTTGATATATACCACACCTGTCAGGTGGACGCATTATCTTGGCAAAAGAGAAATGCTCTCTAACAGGGATGTATTTTTTTTATAGAGAAATAAGCTTTTTGTGTGTACGGGACATTTCTGGGATCTTTTATTTCAGCTCATGAAACGTGGGACCAACACTTTACATGTTGTGTTTATATTTTTGTTCAGTGTAGTATTGAATGTTGGCTGGCCGCATACATGCACTTTCAATCCGCCCCTTCAGGCAATCTGTAATTGGTACATCCCATTTTGGAATTCTTATATTCTCGGTTCATAGCCATTGATGCGGTGGCCAACTTGTTGTTGTTTGAATTCCAGATTGCCCATTTTAATTGAGCCGTATCCAGCCATGTATGATCCATATCGATAGGATCTCCACTCCAAAAGAACCACCAGGGGAAGAGAAGCTAACAACGCCACCCTTATCTGATCTCGAGGCACGTTGAATGGGAGTCTTTTATCCTGACTGTCCCTTCCTGTCTCTGAGGCCTGGGTCTTTTCATTAAGGTCCGGACACAGCCGATGACTCTGTCTCAGCCCTTACAGCCATAGTGTAGACTGAAGGTGCATCTCAATAGCCTGTTCCACCCTTCCTTGTGTCCTCTGTCCTTGTTCCCTTGTCTCAATAAGGAGACGATTCCACACACACACACACACACACACACACACACTCCAGGAGACGAGGTGAGGACCGATAAGAGAAATTGAGGAAAGACTATTATTGAGATTTTCCCCCAGAGTGTGTTGGGTGATTGTAGTGGCAGGGAGAGAGGATGTTTGCATGGAGCCAGAGAGGCACGTAGGCTTGAGGGGGTGGAGAAGCTATGTAGCTGCTGCTGCTGCTACTATCTCAAGCTCTGGAGCTGGGAAGGGTTGGGAGAGATGAGTGAGAGAGGGTTGCGTCCCAATTATCTTCCCTTATCTGCCAAGGGTGGATTTAGAGACATTGGATTGATGTATGAATTTGCTGGAGGGAGTTTTCTGCCATTGTTAAATCCATGCGACGTAGTATACCTAATAAGACATCATTAACCTGCACTTCAAACCTTAATCATTGGTTAATTAACACAGGTGCATCACATTCAACGTCTAATTGGCTTTCCAGCAGAAGTCATAGAAGTGAACCATTTACATGGCATGTTTATAATCTGAATTTGTGGGAGTTAGGTGATTAATTGAGATGATTTGGATATCAAGATGTTTTATTTGGTGGCTTTAGAAGGAACTATCTACTTTTTGGTGCCAAATGAAAGAACTACAAAAGTCTGTGACTGTTTGCCTGTATCTATGTGTGTGTGTGCAGGTTCATGGGGAGGCAGGTAGCCTAGTTTTTAGAGCGTTTGGCCAGTAACTGGTAGGTTGCTGGATCGAATCCCCGAGCTGACAAAGTAAAAATCTGTTGTTCTGCCTCTGAACAAGGCAGTTAACCCACTGTTCCCTGGTATGACATTGTTGTAAATAATACTTTGTTCTTAACTGCCTTGCCTAGTTAAATAATGGTTAATAAAATACACTGGGCGTACAAAACATTAAGAACACCTTCCTAATTTTGAGTAACACATCCTTTTGCCCTCAGAACAGCCTCAATTGGTCGGGGCATGGACTCTACAAAGAGTCTGAAGCATTCCACAGGGATGCTGGCCCATGTTGACTCCAATGCTTCCCACAGTTGTATCAAGATGGCTGGATGTCCTTTGGGTGTTGGACCATTCATGATACACACAGGAAACTGTCCAGCAGCGTTGCAGTTCTTGACACACTCAAACCAGTGCTCCTACAACCATATGCTGACTCAAAGGCACTTCAATATCTTCTTCTTGCCCGTTCACCCTTTGAATGGCACACATACATCATCCGTGTCTCAATTGTCTCAAGGCTTAAAAATCCTTTAGCCGGTCTCCCCTTCATCTACACTGATTGAAGTGGATTTAACAAGAGACATTGTTAAGGGATCATAGGTTTCACCTGGATTCACCTGGTCAGTCTATGTCATGAAAAGAGCAGGTGTTCTTAATGTTTTGTACATTCAATGTATATCTTACCACATGCCTGTTTTTGAAGAGTTTCAATCCAAAACTCAATATATCCATTCTCAGAAATGTTGGTAAATCGACATTAAATTAAAACATATCTTGTGACATTGTACATAAAGACATACATGATCTTATTTGAAATATATTGCTGGGTATTTTTTTTTTAGAGAGACAAATTAATAAAGTAATACAGTATTAATACATACATGAATATTAAAAATAATCAATCAACTATATTCTTCAGATATCACATAGCCGATTTATTATACAGTGCCCTAATATCGGCACCCTTGGTAAATGAGAAAAATTGGCTGTGAAATGTTTTATTTATTGTTTATCCTCTTGGTCTTTCATTCAAAATATTCACAAAAATGGAACCTTTAAATAAAATAAATTCTTATCGTAAAACAAGTTTTTTAATAAAATATATGCGAGCCGCAATTATTAGCACCCTTTCATTCAATGCTTTGTGCAAACTCCCTTTGCCAAGATAACAGCTCTGAGTCTTCTCTTATAATGTGTAATGAGGTTGGAGAAAACATGACAAGGGATCTGAGACCATTCCTCCATACAGAATCTCTCCAGCTCCTTCAGATTCCCAGGTCCACGCTTAAGCTTCCTAGCAGAGGCAGTCAGGTTTTGATTGAATATCTGCTGGTACTTGATGGAGTCCATTATACCATGTATCCTAACAAGTTGCCCAGGGCCTTTGGAAATGAAACAGCCCCACAACATCAAAGATCCACCACCATACTTCACAGTGGGGATGAGGTACGTTTCTGCATGGATATCTTTCTGTCTACGCCAAACACACCTCTGGTGATTGTTTCCAAAAAGCTCTATTTTGTTCTCATCTGACTGTAGTACTCGGTCCCATTACAAAGTTCAAGTAAGGTTTGGCAAACTGTATGCGCCTGAGTTTGTTGTTTGATGACAGCAAAGGCTTCTTTTTATGGCAACCTTCCTAAACAACTCGTGGTTATGCAGGAGGCGTCTGATTGTAGTTTTGGAAACTTTATGACCCCGATACCCAACTAAGTCTGCAATTCTACAGCTGTGATCCTTGTAGATTTTTTTGGCCACTCTAACCATCCTCCTCATTGTGCGTGGGGTCCATATAGACACACGTCCTCTTCCTTGCCGATGGTAAACATCTCCTTTAGCTTTAAACATATTAATTATTGCCCTGATAGTGGAAATGGGCATTTTCAACCGTTGAGCTATGTTCGTATTGCCATTTCCTGATTTGTGCAGCCCAGCAACATTTTGTTGCACAACATTACTGTATTCTCGGGTCTTTCCCATAGCGATGGATAAATATGGGAACTTGGCCTGTATATCACCTCCTATTTATACCCCGGTGAAACAGGAAGTCATGGCTTACCACTTAAGCGTTCCTAATAACTCAGGTGAACTTAAAAACATCAAATATGAATGGGAATAGACTGCAGTTAGATTTACTCGTAACATATTTCAGAAAAAAGGGCACTGTATCCAGAGGATGAATAAGTGTATACATTGCATGTTTATCTAGCTGGACAGGAGATATAGCCAGAGCCATATATTCAGAGAGTTTGGCCAACTTTTAGAATATTATATATCGTTCTGAATCTAGTCATTCAGTTACAATGCACTTGAATTATATTCCCTGTGTAATGGTAATGTGGCGCTGACGTGGCTGCCACGTCCTTTTCAAGTGTCATAAATGGATCATAATGCAGAAACCTCAATGTCCCAACTCACCTAACACACATAGCTCTGGATATTAATGTAACGCTGAGAGTCGGGAGGCAAGTTCAGGGAGTGAGCAGCCTGGCGACCTCGAGGCCGGAGAGGGAGCACGCGTGACAATAATGCATTTGGGATGAAGCCAATGTGTCAGACATCTCTTTGAAACGTAAAAAAAAAGACACATTCTGAAGCATATCTAAAGTAACACTTTTAAAAGTATGAGAACACGCATAATTCACACACGTAGAAAGTGACCCATGGACACCCATGGAATCAAAACCCTTCATGTGAATAGGGAGCTGTAGTCCGTGACATGCTTATCTGTCTGTGGAAGTGTGAATGAGGATTCAACAGAATGGGTATTGATGGGTATTGAACTATATATTGATTTCGACATCGGCTTTGCTTCTAAGTTGTACACTCTGTATCACGCCCTGACCTTAGAGATCCTTCTTATTCTCTATGTTTGGTTAGGTCAGGGTGTGATTCGGGTGGGAAATTCTATGTTTTCTGTTTCTTTGTTTTTGGCTGAGTGTGGTTCCCAATCAGAGGCAGCTGTCTATCGTTGCCTCTGATCGGGGATCAAACTTAGGCAGCCCTTTTTCCCACCATTAGGTTGTGGGATCTTGTTTTCTGTTCAGTTACTGTTGCCTGACCAAACTGTGCATTTTTGTTTTCGATTTTGTTTGAGAGTTAAAAAAAAATCATGAACGCTTCCCACGCTGCGCCTTGGTCTACTCTTTCTACCACCAACGAGAGCCGTCACACTTTGTTTGATTTGCTTTGTGTGTTGATTCTGTTTCTACATCCACCCCTGTGTACGTGTTTGTGTTGTGACACAAATCAAATCAAATCACATGTTATTTGTCACATACACATGGTTAGCAGATGTTAATGCGAGTGTAGCGAAATGCTTGTGCTTCTAGTTCCGACAATGCAGTAATAACCAACAAGTAATCTAACTAACAATTCCAAAACTACTGTCTTATACACAGTGTAAGGGGATAAAGAATATGTACATAAGGATATATGAATGAGTGATGGTACAGAGCAGCATAGGCAAGATACAGTAGATGGTATCGAGTACAGTATATACATATGAGATGAGTATGTAAACAAAGTGGCATAGTTAAAGTGGCTAGTGATACATGTATTACATAAGGATGCAGTAGATGATATAGACTACAGCATATACGTATGCATATGAGATGAATAATGTAGGGTATGTAACATTATATTAGGTAGCATTGTTTAAAGTGGCTAGTGATGTATTTTACATCATTTCCCATCAATTCCCATTATTAAAGTGGCTGGAGTTGAGTCAGTGTCAGTGTCAGTGTGTTGGCAGCAGCCACTCAATGTTAGTGGTGGCTGTTTAACAGTCTGATGGCCTTGAGATAGAAGCTGTTTTTCAGTCTCTCGGTCCCAGCTTTGATGCACCTGTACTGACCTCGCCTTCTGGATGATAGCGGGGTGAACAGGCAGTGGCTCGGGTGGTTGTTGTCCTTGATGATCTTTATGGCCTTCCTGTAACATCGGGTGGTGTAGGTGTCCTGGAGGGCAGGTAGTTTGCTCCCGGTGATGCGTTGTGCAGACCTCACTACCCTCTGGAGAGCCTTACGGTTGTGGGCGGAGCAGTTGCTGTACCAGGCGGTGATACAGCCCGCCAGGATGCTCTCGATTGTGCATCTGTAGAAGTTTATTTGCATGATTGCGTCAGGTCCAGGGAGGTAACCTATGGGCATCTACACTACACTGCACTGCACGAGCTAGCTGCACTACATGAGCTTTGGTTTAATTTGCTTTGTTGTGCTTTGTTGTGTCCCTATCTCTCATATGTGTGTTTGTGCCATTCTATTTGCTTTGGTGTTTTTCCGGGGTGTGTGTGGATGGAAGTAGCAGTGGGGGTGGCGAAAAGAGAGAATACCCTATTTGACCTAAATATAGAGGGAGGTGGTGCTGCTACTGCCGCTGGCTGCGACAGACAGACAGACAGACAGACAGACAGACAGACAGACAGACAGACAGACAGACAGACAGACAGACAGACAGACAGACTGTAGCAGGAGATTAGTCAGGGATCAAGAGCCTCTCAAAGCGACCTAGCACACAAACAAACAATGAATATAGAGACCAGGCATCAAAACCATACTGTACTCTTTACTCCCTACTACCCCCTGCCGAGGCCCATATGCTCTGCTGTGCACGTACACTAACATAGTACGACATGTTTGATTTGCCATGTGGTGCTGGTATTTACCTTCCGGCCCCGCGTAATCACAAGAAAAGGGAGACTTTTCTTGTACAAGCGTGCAGATATCCGACGTTCTGTTCCCTTTGTATGTGGTTCTATGTGTCTCAGTTTGTAGAGCATAGCACCGCCAGGATCGTAGGTCTGTTTACCGCTGGGGGCCACTCATACAAACATGAACGTTTGGTCTGCGGAGTTGTATACATGGCGTTCGTATATACTGCAAGCTGTTTGCACTCCAGTCATGTAAAGTGAAGCAGTGACAACAAGGCCAAACATATTGCAGAATCCTTTTGGTAGTGTTGTGTTGACAGAAGTGTCTATCCGTGTCTTTGGTGTGTCTTCTACAGTCAACAACAGGAATTGACTGGGCTCAATCTGATGGTGCGGAGTTATTCGACGTGCCGGGGACAGGAGACTACCGTAATGAGAGCTTTTCTTCATTTGAAATTACTGAATGATTGCTGCTATTGAATTACAGTTCAATTTAATGAAATGGCTTTTATGATTTCATTTCAGGCCGTGTGTGTGTGTGTGTGTGTGTGTGTGTGTAGCTGTAGGAGCGAAGGGGAGGTGTGGGAAGGGGCTCACTGATTGCTTTGTGGTTAGCTCCATCCACGGAAATGAAACCATTTGTTCTGTGTATTTATATACTGCATCTCCAGCTTTCTCTTAGACTAGCTGCTCATGTTAGTTGGCATACCACTCTTTCTTTCTCATTGTTCCCCTTGCTATTAGGAACGTGGGATAGCTAGTCAGCTACACACATGAATGCATTCAACCAAAATGAGTCGTCCCGCATCTGAATCAGAGAGGTGAGGGGGGCTGTCTTAATTAACATCATTGGCGACCGGGGATCAGTTGTTGGGGGTTAACTGCGTTGCTCAAGGCAGTTAACCTTGTCGGTTTGAACCACCAGTAACCTTTCGATTACTGGCCCAATGCTCTTAACCGCTAGGCTACCTGCCTCGTTGAGTCTCTTCAGTACTGGTGTTCAGAGGGAGAAAGTATAAAGACACAGTGGTGACGCAGCTGCTACACAGTCTGCTAAGCTATATGCTCCATTTAAGAAAAAAATGTGTTGCCATAAAATGTAGTGTAATGCCAGCCCTTTGAGTCAATGGAACCTCAGTGCTGGTACTCTCTGTGCTGTAAACAGCGCACTGTAGACAACGGTCCTCTTCCTTTTCTCTCTCTCCCTCTCTTTCTCAGTCCATCCCTCCCTTCCCTGCCTCTCCCTGCCTCTCTCACGCCACCTTTCTCCTCGCTCTTAAAAACAGCTGACCCTGGCTTCTACCATTTCTTCCCAAAAATGTTTGCGTCTCTCCCAGAGGACCTCCAGACACAGATGAAAACGACAGGAGAACCGGTTGGGCCTGTCTCATGTGTGTCAGTGCCCTCCACCTTTGTTGCTTCACGCCGAGGATTGTGGGGGAGGAGGCGGGCGCCTCAGGCGCTACTTGTTCCGGGGGCCATCTGGTTCCATTGGATTTTGGCCTCGTTCATCCTCCATCTCTCTCACTTGTGTACTCCCCCTCTCTCTTTCTTCCACTCTCTCTTTCTCTCTCTCACACAACTTTCTTAATTTTCTGTTATTTGCTGTTCTGTGCATGCTGTTCTGTGCATGCTGTTCTGTGCATGCTGTTCCGTTCATGTTAAGTTAATTATTTTCTCGGTTCATGTTCTGGTCATGAAATAAGGTCCCTTCTGTTTCTGAGGTCTTGTTGCCAAAATGTGGAAAAAGTGAAGGGGTCTGAATACTTTCTGAATCCACTGTACAAATCATAGATGAATAATAAATACCAAAGAAAAGCAAAATATACGAGCTGTCTAACAGTATAACGCATTACTATGTACTGTTCATGGCCCTTTCAGGAATATGTGTTTTATACGGCCTCCACTTAAACAATCAACCAGGAAAAGAGGCACATTAGAAACGCTGCGGCCCAAAACCATTACCAGTAGCATTGCACTGTTCTGCTTGCCAGGTTCGCCATTGTCATACATGCTCACATCAGCACGTGCTCACATTTCAAAAACAAAAAGCACCACCAACAACAGACAAATGAAAGGATCCTGCCCGACACGTCGGGCTCAAAGACTTAGTGACGGCACAGATGGTCAAAATGGGATGTGATTAGTAACTCACACCTTTTTCTCCCTGTGTGTCTCCTGTGCTTCTCTGAGGGAGAAGAGGGAGAAGAGGGAGGTGGGGCAGATTTATCTTCATTCATCACAGGCTTTGACAGTTCTGACAGTGTGCATTTGCCTCGCGGGTTCCCTTTCCATTTAAATGGGCCTAGGCCTCCCCAAGGTGTGTCTGTGAGCAGTTCATTCTGTTGAGTGTGTGTGTTTGCGTGTGTGCATGCCTGTGTACGTGCGTGTGCCTTGTGGTTGTGTGTCTGTGTGTGTCTGTGTGTGTCTGGGTATCTGTAACTGTGTTTTGGTGTGTGCGTGCGTGTGGGCGTGTGTGTACGCGTGCGTGTGGGCGTGTGTGTACGCGTGCGTGTGGGCGTGTGTGTATGCGTGCGTGCGCACGGAAGTGTCTGTGTTGTGAAATAGCAAGGAGCTGCACAACAGAACACACACTCATCTAACATCCTCTTCGTTGTCACCGAGGACCCTTGGGTTTCATTAGTAACAACTTAAACGCAGACACTCGCAACCCGACTCCCACACACTGATCCCAAACACTTCAAACAACAGGAAATGATATCGGCCTTAAGGAACCGTTGTATTTTTCCTTTATCTTTTTATTTTCCTTCTTGCAGATAGTCACCCACTACTGTTACAGATGGATTTGCTGGGTCGTTATCACGTTTGTTTTCGACGAACCACGGTAAAGATACTAACGTGACATGACACCCCCCTCCCCTTAGGTGTCCATTTCTAACAGTTGTCATAGAAACTGCAACAATAGCACATTGATTATGCAGTCATTATTGATGCTGTCATGTACTTCCACTGACATTCAGTTGAAGTGCAGCGAAGTAGTGTAAAGGTTGGTGTTGGGTCTCTAAAGCTCTCTGGGTACATTTAAAATTTGTTTTGGGTGTTTGGGTCATGTCCGGGTCATGTCTTGACCCAATCGTAACTAAATAGTGATTATTATCATTATTGATACAAGTAATGTACTTATTCCATTGATCATTCAATGCAGGAAGGTATCTGTACTCAGTCCCTCGCCGTTTCCCTGGCAGAATGAGCCAAGAGCTGCATCCACAACAGAGTAGCCAATACTCCGGGTCATCAACCTGGCACACACACTGTACGATCTATATATTGGTGTTGTGTAGTAGTGATGCGCGGGTTGACTCATAACCCGCAGTTCCTACGGTTATATTCGCGGGGCGGATGGGTTTTGGAGTTGAATAAAGAGAAAACAATAGCTTTAAAAATCCCTAAAAAGTTCATTGTTGTGCAATTTCTATCTATAGGCTATGTCGAGGTTTGTCTTCCATTATTTTAGGCTATCTGGTATTAGTGCGTAAGCCTAAGCTTCTGGGCTTAACTGTACGCGTGCCAAATATATTACACGCCAATCGCCAAATGCTTTTGGGAACGGGCAGGGAAAGTTTGACGTCGATCCACGAAGGCAAAAAGGACAATGTCGGAATTTGATCAGATAACGGGGAAGCTGCGAAGGTGGAGCTGAGAATTAAAGAGAAGGGAGGGCTAGAGAAGTCATGTTTTGTCGAAGTGGTAAAAGGAGGATGATGGCAGTGAGGGTCTATACAAATGATACAAATTTGACGGTCTCTTTGATGGGGGGGAGGGGGTCAGTAGAACTGTAGCCTGCTGTTCAGATGGGTTAAATGGAAACTGACTGTGTGTCTATAACCTCTCACACAGCAATTAACTCATGCAGGATGCACCTGAGCTCAATTTCTAATCTCATAGCAAAGGATCTGAATACTTATGTAAATAAGGTATTTCTGTTTTTTATTTTTAAGAAATTAGCAAACATTTCTCAACCTGTTTTCACTTTGTCATGATGGGGTATTGTGTGTAGATTGCTGAGATAAAACAATATTTAATCTACTTTAGAATAAGGCTTTAACATAACAGATGTGGAAAAAGTCAAGGGGTCTGAATACTTTCCCAAGGCAATGGATGTACTGTATGCTTGCATCTTCAAGCCTGGATGAAGAAGAGGGTCTTGGGGGTTGTATAGGGTTGTGCATCAGTCGGGACCAAAGACGATCCGCCGGGGAAATGTTAGGATAACGTACCTGGAGAGAGGGGGAAAAGTCCCCTCTGGGAGGATAGCCTAATTCAGTATGCCACCCGTGTTTGATCATGACCTTACGCTGCATGTCCTTGGCGCAGAGCGCAGCAAATGCCTTTTGGGGGATTGGAGGGTTTGAGGCTTCAGAGGAAGCTTGCTCAGGCTGCTCCATTTTAATGTGTTGTTTTTTAAATTTTCATTCCACCTGACCCGATGCCTTCTGCAGCCCTCTTTTTTTGTGTCTCTCTCTCTCTCTCTCTCTCTCTCTCTCTCTCTCTCTCTCTCTCGCTAAGTCCCTCGGCCACCATTTTGATTATGAAAGTGATTGAATGAACTTGACACTTTCATGGATTATGATTGTTGGAAATGGTTAAACATACAAGGCCCCTATCCGTCTGAACGGATCTCTATTCCCAAACCTTGGATATCATACATACAGCACAAAGACTGCATAACCCTGTATTGATTCAAATGCAATCAATACTACTACTGGTATTGACCACAAGCACAGAACCTTCGATATGGAATGGCAGTGTTTTGATCAGGAACTCAATGGTGAAAATGAACTACAAACAATCAAACAGGATAGAGGCCTTTAGGGGTGGCTTTGGTGGCCATTGGCCTTCTGGCCACTTCACTAGCAGTCTTTCTGTACTGGACGACTGTGAGATCACATGACAAACTACTGGGGGTGTGTGTGTGTGTGTGTGTGTGTGTGCTCTCACAACGCATTTGTCATCTTTGAGTGCCCGGGCTGTGGCTTTTCTAAATGTCAGCAAGGGGTTGTTAAGCAACCGTGTGTGCTTTTCCTCTCTCCCATTCTTTCTCACTTTCTCTTTATCTCCCTTGTTTCTGGACTACCCGGCCTGCCTCCCATTCATACAACCTGGCCTCTGTCCCAAATGGCACCCTATTCCCAATTTAGTGCACTACTTTTGATGGTAGTGCGCCATATAGGGAATAGGGTGCCATTTAGGACGCAGGCTTAGATTGCTTCTCAGCTGTCAGAGTAGAAGGGTAAGATCAGCCTCTTGCTGAAGTGAGTTGTGGTTAATGTGGAGGTGTTGGCCTCGCCTGCTTTTCAAAACAAAAACATGTCACTGCGAAGGACTGGAAGTCCTCAAACCCCAAAATACTGTATTGATTGGGGAGAATATACAACGTAGACTTGGCACATAGTGGTCGGTTTTACAGTGGTAGCTAGAGACTCTGTCTCGCTCGCCACTCTCTAGTTATCTCACTCCTCACATCACTCTTTTTTTCTCCATCCCCTCTCTCTCTGCCCGCGTGGTGATCTCGGCTGGGCCGGAGACGAATGTGGGTGGTGTCGTGTCATTCATTCCCTCCCCTAGTCTACTTGGTTGACGGAGCCCCAATGAATGACAGATTGAAGGGAAAGTGTCGCCGGCCACATCATCATCATCATCATCATCATCATCATCATCCAATATCTTGAAAACAACTGCTGACCTGCAAAACATTTTGGGGCTGTGTCAATAGTGGACCAATGAAAAAAGCGATAGATATATGTTGTTTTTGAGTGGAGTTTCCCATTAAGTTTGAGCCTTCTGTCTCTCCGTCTGACTGTGGCCCTTCTCTCCACTCTCCACAGGTGTAATGGGCTCCCACAGTTCAGCAGGAAATGTTGGTTCCGCTGGGGCCCCCCTGGGGTTATTTAGGCCAATACAAGCTCAGAGGCCTGTGCCGAGCAAGTCCCCATGTCTCGCCGTCTGTCCCTGGATTGTCTCTCTCTCTCTCTATCGCTCTCTCTCTCTCTCTCTCTTCACTATCACACACTCTTTTTCTTTCTCTCCCTCACTCTCTTTATTCAAAATATTATTTTGTTCATTCTCCTTTTATCTACGGCACTATCTTTCCCAAAAGTCATGAGGGACTCGTGCACCACTTGGTACTTTAAGTCTTATTCAAAGGGTCTGTTTGTCCTCAGCGCCTAGTTTCCATGGATCCGACGACATCTGACCACAATGCATGTACTTTGCATGACTATATAGTAGTGCTAAATGCATGGTGCAGTCGAAGGAATAGCACCTTAAAGAGATGTAGGAGCTTTAACTCTCGATGTCCTGTAATGAACATGATGGGAGACAGAGAGCTGCTTACAAGCGCAGGGCGCAACAGGTGTTTATTTAGTAAAGGACCACAGGAGGAGGCAGGTAGCTGGGTTCAGGGGCAGGCAGAAGGTCATACACAGTTGGTCCAAAAGGTAACAGTACAGGCAGGGAAAAGGCTAGTAATGTAGTCCAGGAGATCAGGCAAGAGGTTGATGACAGGAAATCTGATAGGCAGACGTACAGGTAGGGAATAGGAGAAAAGGTATCGTTAGTGAGGATGGCCAAAAACCCATGATACACGGGAGGACTAATATGGACATCAACAGACCTCCGAATAGAATGTGTATCTAAACAAACAATACATCACAAATGATTGGGTGCAAAGAACTGAACTAAATAGTGTGTGACAATGACATACAGGTGTGCGAACAGGTGATCAGAATTCAGGTGATTGGGATCTGGAGAGTGAGCTGCGTTCAGGCGATCTATGTGTTTGAGAGTGCAAGCTGGAAGTAGACACTACATGTCCATTGAACTTGCATGCATATGTTAATATTTTCAGTTAGTTCTGTCGTTGTTCCATAGACAGGCGATAGACTGTCAGTGTTGTAGAAAGATTGTCAAGAGTCCAGTGTGTGGAGTGTGTTCACATCCTACTGTGCCAAACTATGGCCACCATTTTCCTTGCATCCATACCTGAGTGCCTCATATTGGAGGGGACTTGATGCTTGGTGCTGCACACAATCCAAAACAATCCACAGATTTCACCAAGGTCTTCACACCTGGCTCCCCCGTTTAAAGCTGTGGGGTTAGTGACAGAATTCACAGCATATTTTGATGTCAGGGGTGTGAAGACCTTGGTGATATCTGTGGGTTGTTTTGGATTGTGTGCAGCACCAAGTCCCCTCCAATACGAAGCAATATTCACCCCCCCTTTTGTGGCGGGAAGGGAAAGGGAAGAAATTGAAAAAGCGATCTTGCAGGCTGCCATTATTCAGGACTCTGGATGGGACTGGCTGCTGGCTGAGGCGTATTCATAAATCTCTCACGGAGCCCCAATGAATGTAATCAGGAGACTTGCAGAGGACACAAACTGGCCCAACACTCCATCTCGCTTGTCAACCGCAGCTTCAGTAGCCTCAACTATATAGGCCTTTCGGGGGGTGGGGGGAGGAGAGAAAACCAACTTCAATTCAACCCAAACCATGCAGTCGATCTGTGTGTGTGTGTGTCTCGCTCTGTATCTCTTTGATGCTTTTTGGGAGTGCTGCCATTTTGAATTTGAGTTGAAGTTGAACAACAACAACAACGATTAGCTTCTTTCATTGTAGACCCCTGACTTCTATGCCACTTCTAAAAACAGACTCATTTAAGCCGTCGCCCCTTCCCTAGAGCAGCCATTTTGAAAAAGGTCTCATGTTATAGGCCTAAATCTTATATATAGTTTGGGTTCACAATATTCATCTCTATGCAATATCTAAACAGTGGTGCCAACGACAGCAGCAATTGAAATCTTCCTTGGTCGGACATTTTTAGTCCCCCTGACTGTTTTCACCCACTTCTAACATCCAATCTCAAATTCATTTAATTTCTCTGTGCCTGTTTCTTTGTGACGGGCTGTCAGAGAGGTTAGGCACGAAGCGCACCATCTGCTTAACCCAACACAGCTCCTGAGGCCATCGTCTCTGTCTCTGTTCTAGTGTCTCTTCTCAAGTCGCTACACACACACACACACACACACACACAAATGCACACACACACGCACATGCCAGGCGGTCTCATCTGATCTCAGAGCAGTTTGTCCGTGGGGCTCTCTGGCTGCTCTCTCAGCTGTCTGTGAAACGATCCTATGATCCTATGAAGGCCTGGACAGAGACACCCAACAGGCCCGACAGACTGTTAGAGGGATGGTTTTACATGGTCCGCCCAAAGCCCTCTCCACTGTTCTGATCCATTATAAAGCACGAGATAAAAAAACACAGAATATATTCTAACCGGTTGATCTATTCTCTCTTTCCCTTTTTTTTCTCCATGTCCCTTTGCTGTGGCCCCATCTGCTTCACTCTCTGATGCAATTTGTATAACAGGTAAGTCCACTCTTTTGTGTCCAAGTCTGAAGCCCATCCAAATGTAATCACATTACGCATTGAACAATATGAGAGACCATGTACCCAATGGAATCCACGTTGCTTCCATAATGCTCCTGTAAAGGGCCAACATCATCCCTTAACCTATCTGACAGTGGTAGAATGGGGGGACAATCTCTTTGGCTAGAGATGCCAATCGGCCCCCCCCGGAGGAAAAGAAGGAAAGGCGAGTGAAAGAGATAGTGAGGAGAGAGGGAGGGAGAGTGAGGAGAGAGAGAGGGAGAGTGGGGAGAGAGAGAGAGAGAGAGAGGGAGCGAGCGAGCGAGAGAGAGTGCATGTGAGGGCGAGGGAGAGGAATTATAATTTGTTTACCCTGACACCGGGAGAATAACAAATGGGTGGATGATAAATGCGGTCTATTTTAGCTCGCCTAAACTGTTGTGGTGTACTTCACTCTGTATCCAAAGAGTATTAAGAGACTTTATCAGCTTATAGCCGTTAACGAGATTGTTGATTACTTCTCCTTCATCTCCAGAATGCTATAGCTTCACTTACCTCCAGTTCAGTCCATCTATGGAAGTGCCAACCCTCTGAAGCGGATGGATACTTTTGCCGTCACTGCAGGCGTGTGTTGCCCTTCTCATTATGGAATGTGTGGTTTCTCTTGTGTAGGTTTAACTTCAGAATGGTCCTATCGGCCATGTTTACAGTAACCGTGTTCACTATCCGACAGTAGCTTTCTATTTGTTTTGCATATGTTGGTGATATATTTGCATGTAAGGTGACAACCCTTGGTTTCATGGTATGTGTTGCAGTTGTTTAGTATTTACGGAATCCTGCGGGGATGAGGATACGACGGCACCGTTTGTGCCTAAAACAATCATGAACCTGCACTGTCGTTTTGTTTTTGCCTTTGCCATTCTCAACCTGCACACTTTCCGCTCCTTACCATTCTGGCATGAACATACAGTATGTTGTCAAAAGAACCCATGCTTCATTCATTGATACGGTATCTATGATGGGCTGTTGTGATATGGTGTTGTGTGCTACGATCATACTTTTAGCTAGGAGGAGGGTAGAGAAGACACTTGAAACAAAACTTGGACGGGCTCCCTTAGTCACGCTGGCCCCACACCACCCCGAGTCCCCGTCGGCCCTCTTCAGTTTCGTGGGTCACTGATTCTCACTCGCTGGTGGTTTTGGCACCGACTCAGCCCTTTGTTGCTTGTTGTGCAGATCGTCGGTAAACATGTCCAAGTACCCAGCAGGCTTTCAGAGACGGTGTCCCACAACAATAGGGTTGGTGTTTTGGTCTAAGGGCTCAAGTGTGATGTCGTGGGGGGGAGGGTTGGGTGACTGGTCTGCCATGGTTGACTAGATTTGACCCCCTGGATTGACTAGATTTGCTTAAATAAGCCACAGATGTCATTTCTTGTGGTTTTTCTGTGGTTTTGGGCCGACTGCAGTTGTGTGCACGCAGTACTGCAGGGATCATCGACTAGATTCAGCCGCCGGCCGATTTTCTTCTTGAGCAGATGGCCAGGCGTCCGGAATATAATTACAAATAATTTGGAGACTGCAAGTTGACCGCAAGAAGCCCTAACAGATACATATTTGACTAAAACATTTATCATTTCAAACCTTGCTTACGTTTGTATTCCATGGCATATACAGTATCTCTCTTTTATGCGTGGGAACACTGTAAAATCACTTTGGAGCTGATTTGCTGGCGTTTTTACAGGGTTTTATGTCCAGCAAAAAGTAGTGTGTGTGCTTGTGCGTCTGTGTGCATGCCTGCCTATCTGCTTGCGTGAGTACCTTCGTGCCTTCCTATGTGTGTACTGTATACAAGCATGCATACTTGTGTTTCTCTACAATATGTGTAGGCTAAACATGATCATTATCGATCTATCTCATCCCGTGTGGGCGTATACAATATGTCCTGTTACAGATGGTATTTACGACGCTAGCATGCGCTTTTGTGTCTCCGGGGGCCTAATTTACCACTTCCACCAGTAGCCTTCATCTTAAAATATTCAACATGGACAAGACACTGAAGTGAAGTTAAACCCTTAACAAATACATGTTTACCACGATTGCTGTGTCGGCACATTTAACACTATGTTGAACAAAAATAGATTAAAACAAATAAGCTGTCTGAATTCAACCTCAATGCTCGACATGCCAGAATGAACTTTTTGTTGTTTTCCTCCGTCCAGGGTATGGATATCTGAAAACAACTCACATCAAAACAACAGGATTTGAACTCGGCTTGACCCTCATTCAATCATATCCATGTCCATCTGTAGTATGGATCCAACATGAAGCTTCCGGGCAACCCCGGATAAAGCTTAGAGTACTCCAGCCGAACCTTAGAGATAATATCTCTCTCTATGACCAAAACACTTGTCATAATAGCTCTCTGCCCCATCTCTGATAAAACAGTATGTATTGTAATCCCAGTTTATAAGTGACTCTACGGACTGTAGACCCCCACAGATGCAGGCCCAGCTGTTGCCATGTTTTAGCTCGCTGGCTCTGACCCAGCTATTCTATCATCATGTTTTAGCTCGCTGGCTCTGACCCAGTTATTCTATCATCATGTTTTAGCTCGCTGGCTCTGACCCAGCTATTCTATCATCATGTTTTAGCTCGCTGGCTCTGACCCAGTTATTCTATCATCATGTTTTAGCTCGCTGGCTCTGACCCAGTTATTCTATCATCATGTTTTAGCTCGCTGGCTCTGACCCAGCTATTCTATCATCATGTTTTAGCTCGCTGGCTCTGACCCAGTTATTCTATCATCATGTTTTAGCTCGCTGGCTCTGACCCAGCTATTCTATCATCATGTTTTATGCACCGCTGGATGTTAGCAATAGTATACACACAGTGTAGTGTAGTGGTTATGTACATACACACAGTGTAGTGTAGTGGTTATGTACATACATACAGTGTAGTGTAGTGGTTATGTTGTCACACACACAGTGTAGTGTAGTGGTTATGTACATACACACAGTGTAGTGTAGTGGTTATGTTGTCACACACACAGTGTAGTGTAGTGGTTATGTACATACACACAGTGTAGTGTAGTGGTTATGTACATACACACAGTGTAGTGTAGTGGTTATGTTGTCACACACACAGTGTAGTGTAGTGGTTATGTACATACACACAGTGTAGTGTAGTGGTTATGTACATACACACAGTGTAGTGTAGTGGTTATGTACATACACACAGTGTAGTGTAGTGGTTATGTTGTCACACACACAGTGTAGTGTAGTGGTTATGTACATACACACAGTGTAGTGTAGTGGTTATGTACATACACACAGTGTAGTGTAGTGGTTATATACATACATACAGTGTAGTGTAGTGGTTATGTACATACACACAGTGTAGTGTAGTGGTTATGTACATACACACAGTGTAGTGTAGTGGTTATGTACATACACACAGTGTAGTGTAGTGGTTATGTACATACACACAGTGTAGTGCAGTGGTTATGTACATACACACAGTGTAGTGTAGTGGTTATGTACATACACACAGTGTAGTGTAGTGGTTATGTACATACATACAGTGTAGTGTAGTGGTTATGTACATACACACAGTGTAGTGTAGTGGTTATATACATACCCACAGTGTAGTGTAGTGGTTATGTACATACACACAGTGTAGTGTAGTGGTTATGTACATACACACAGTGTAGTGTAGTGGTTATGTACATACACACAGTGTAGTGTAGTGGTTATGTTGTCACACACACAGTGTAGTGTAGTGGTTATGTACATACACACAGTGTAGTGTAGTGGTTATGTACATACACACAGTGTAGTGTAGTGGTTATGTACATACACACAGTGTAGTGTAGTGGTTATGTTGTCACACACACAGTGTAGTGTAGTGGTTATGTACATACACACAGTGTAGTGTAGTGGTTATGTACATACATACAGTGTAGTGTAGTGGTTATGTACATACACACAGTGTAGTGTAGTGGTTATGTACATACACACAGTGTAGTGTAGTGGTTATATACATACACACAGTGTAGTGTAGTGGTTATGTTGTCACACACACAGTGTAGTGTAGTGGTTATGTACATACACACAGTGTAGTGTAGTGGTTATGTACATACACACAGTGTAGTGTAGTGGTTATGTTGTCACACACACAGTGTAGTGTAGTGGTTATGTACATACACACAGTGTAGTGTAGTGGTTATGTACATACACACAGTGTAGTGTAGTGGTTATGTTGACACACACACAGTGTAGTGTAGTGGTTATGTTGTCACACACACAGTGTAGTGTAGTGGTTATGTTGTCACACACACAGTGTAGTGTAGTGGTTATGTTGTCACACACACAGTGTAGTGTAGTGGTTATGTTGTTACACACACAGTGTAGTGTAGTGGTTATGTTGACACACACACAGTGTAGTGTAGTGGTTATGTTGTCACACACCAAGTGTAGTGTAGTGGTATGTTGTCACACACACACACACGCACACACACACACATGCACACACACACACACACACACATACACACACACACACACACACACACACACACACACACACTCACACACACACACACACACACACACACACCCGCACACACACACGCACACACACGCACACACACACGCATGCACACACGCACGCATGAACACACACACCCGCACACACACACCCGCACACACACACACACCCGCACACACACACCTGCACACACACACACACGCACACACCCACACACACACACACACACACACACACACACACACCCGCACACACACACACACACACACACACACACACACACACACACACACACACACACACACACACACCCACACACACCCACACACACCCGCACACACACACACACACACACACCCGCACACACACACACACACACACCCACACACACACACACCCACACACACACACCCGCACACACACACACACACCCGCACACACACACACACACACCCGCACACACACGCACACACACACCCACCCACACGCACACACACACACCCAAACACATACACGCACGCACACCCACACACACACACACGCACACCCACACACACACACACACTGCCTTTCTGGCTCTCTCATCTGATGAAAACAGAGCAGTACCGCCTTCATGTCGTGGCTAGCCTACTCTCACTCAACCGCCCCTTGTAGTGTAGACACACAAACTTCTAGTGTATCCAAGGTTTAAAAAGGCCTCCAAGGTTCGGAATTTCCACTTAATAACGTCAGACCTGATTTGCCCTAACGAAAAATGTGTCAACCCCTACAAAGAATGGCCATTCATTATAATCCACATGATAATTCCCATTTCCTGTTGCTGCACGATTATTTTCCTGTTGTAGCAAACTGGCTCATGTTAAGATCCTACACCTGTACAGCGTTAGTAAGTGGCCGGAGAATAGAATGGAATAGAATAACTTTTCCCAGAGGGTGAAATAGCGTAAAGTTACACTCTATTTGTTCTTGATGGTAACGAGAAAGACAATGAGAAGTGTATGAGAACACTGTGAGAATCAATGATGATCATTCCAAAATTGATCCTGATAAACCATTTAAAATTCAATATGGACTCACACGCTGTTGTCATCGTAACTCATCAGCGGCACCACCACACACTGTACCCTGCCGCCACTTGGTGATTTTGCCACCTATCCGAATATGAGGAGGTATGAGGCGTTTATTATGCACGGCAGGGCCCCAATGAAACAACAGAAAGTTACCGTAAGTGAATTATTCGTGAAGCATTATTTCTGTGGACTTGACACACACACACACGGATGCACAGACGGACACTTCCCCTAACCACTACCCCCTCCTAATCACATGACGTAAACCATTTCCTGGAGGAATGGGGATTGGCTTAGAACAGACCAAGTCTCTGTAAATGCCACATAACCACTCACCTTTACAGCACAGTCCGTGACGATTTCCTTATAATCCCTCACTCAGACGTCGATTGAACCCGCAATGTAAACAATACAGAAGACCACTGCTGACCTGACTGAGTAGTCACACATCATTGTGTCAGCGGTGTTTGGACCATAGACTTAGAATGAGTAGAGTGGGTACTCCCATTTAGGTCAATTATACCATAGTGTGTGGACAGACGGCCATTTTCAGTGTCTCCATAGGACAATTATATTTCTATGGTTTGGGGCCAACATTTATGACACCCCCCCCTCCCCTGAACGTTATTATACTCCTGTGTATCGTTCCTACTAGAGTAGTTATAGTAGTGGAACACGTTATTATCTCTCAGGGGGGAATTTGCTTTACAGCAGAATCACCCATTAAAACACAACAGATGTTACACAGCAAGTAAGACACAATGTTCACAATGAGCCACACAAGGCCTATGATGTGACCCTGTTGGTTGGGGTTTGTGTTACCAGATGTCTATGGCCCCTGAACTGTACGAATGACCCTGTCGTTCAAGACGTTGCGCTGTGTTAGTCAGATGGGTTGTCTATGACATTTGCGTGACCCTGTCGTTGAAGGTGTTGCGCTGTGTTAGTCAGATGGGTTGTCTATGACATTTGCGTGACCCTGTCGTTCAAGGTGTTGCGCTGTGTTAGTCAGATGGGTTGTCTATGACATTTGCGTGACCCTGTCGTTCAAGGTGTTGCGCTGTGTTAGTCAGATGGGTTGTCTATGACATTTGCGTGACCCTGTCGTTCAAGGTGTTGCGCTGTGTTAGTCAGATGGGTTGTCTGACATTTGCGTGACCCTGTCGTTCAAGGTGTTGCGCGGTGTTAGTCAGATGGGTTGTCTATGACGTTTGCGTGACCCTGTCGTTCAAGGTGTTAGTCAGATGTATTGTCTATGACATTTACTTGACCTTGTCATTTAAGATGTTGTGTGTGTGTTTGTTCCAGATATGTCATGTGATGTATGGGTCTGTGTTAGCCGGATGGGTTGTGACAGCCACCACACTGTGTTCAATGTGATCTATGCTAGCTGTTAGCTGTGCTGTGTTTAACGTGATCTACGGTAGCTGTTAGCTGTGCTGTGTTTAACGTGATCTACGCTAGCTGTTAGCTGTGCTTAACGTGATCTATGCTAGCTGTTAGCTGTGTTGTGTTTAACGTGATCTACGCTAGCTGTTCGCTGTGTTGTGTTTAACGTGATCTACGCTAGCTGTTAGCTGTCCTTAATGTGATCTATGCTAGCTGTTAGCTGTGCTGTGTTTAACGTGATCTACGCTAGCTGTTAGCTGTGCTTAACGTGATCTACGGTAGCTGTTAGCTGTGCTGTGTTTAACGTGATCTATGCTAGCTGTTAGCTGTGCTTAACGTGATCTATGCTAGCTGTTAGCTGTGCTGTGTTTAACGTGATCTACGGTAGCTGTTAGCTGTGCTGTGTTTAACGTGATCTACGCTAGCTGTTAGCTGTGCTTAACGTGATCTATGCTAGCTGTGTTGTGTTTAACGTGATCTACGCTAGCTGTTCGCTGTGTTGTGTTTAACGTGATCTACGCTAGCTGTTAGCTGTGTTGTGTTTAACGTGATCATGCTAGCTGTTAGCTGTGTTGTGTTTAACATGATCATGCTAGCTGTTAGCTGTGCTGTGCTGTGTTTAACATGATCTACGCTAGCTGTTAGCTGTGCTCTGTTTAATGTGATCTACGCTAGCTGTTAGTTGTGCTGTGTTTAACGTGATCTATGCTAGCTGTTAGCTGTGCTGTGTTTAATGGGATCTACGCTAGCTGTTAGCTGTGCTTTGTTTAAAGTGATCTACGCTAGCTGTTAGCTGTGCTGTGTTTAAAGTGATCTATGCTAGCTGTTAGCTGTGCTGTGTTTAACGTGATCTATGCTAGCTGTTAGCTTTGCTGTGTTTAAAGTGATCTAGGCTAGCTGTTAGCTGTGCTGTGTTTAATGGGATCTACGCTAGCTGTTAGCTTTGCTGTGTTTAAAGTGATCTAGGCTAGCTGTTAGCTGTGCTGTGTTTAAAGTGATCTACGCTAGCTGTTAGCTGTACTGTGCTTTGTGTTGAGCTCTGCTGGGTCTCTGTCTGCTCTGAGAGTTGTGGGGGAGCCTTTAGAGTTGGCCCGTGTCATTCCTGTTCACACATAGTAACATCCTGCAGTCTGTCGCACACACACACGCACACACGCACACACACACACACACACACACACACACACACACACACACACACACACACACACACACACACACACACACACACACACACACACAGCTTGGAGACAGGAGTTTCAAAACCCGTTAACAAGTGCATTACCCAATCACCACACGTCTCCTCTGCTTCTCAACACAGCTGTGCTCTCCGACGTACAGAAACCATTGTCACGCTTCTTCGTACGATTTCCATTTCAAACAGAGACAATATCAAAACCCTCCCAAACCCAGATACGATGCGAGCGGAATCGGGCCAATCCGCCCCTTTCTGTCTCTTCTCCTGCATCACCATGGCTAATTAGCTGCCATATCAATAAACCATTATTATTTCCTTCATAGACAGTCAATAGCCATAGCATGAACATGCAAAAAAAAAATGTCAAAGAGTATGTAATCGGTAATCAGAGGATCATCAGGTAATCAGGGAAGCGAGTCCATTTGGTAAACCAGTCATCTGTGTTTGTATTGATTTTGCTCAGTGTCATCAGGTTGTTAATATCGGGAGGTCATAGGAGAGTGATACACCCTGTTGGGTGGCAATGACCCTTTGTCTGAGACGATCAACAAATACCTGCAGGTTCCTCCAAACAGTGTGTGAGAGAGAGAGAGAGAGAGAGAGAGAGAGAGAGAGAGAGAGAGAGAGAGAGAGAGAGACACACTGAGAGAGACACTGAGAGAGAGACACAGAGACACACTGAGAGAGAGACTGGGAGAGACTGAGAGAGAGAGACTGAGAGAAACTGGGAGAGACTGAGAGAGAGAGAGACTGAGAGAAACTGGGAGAGAGTGAGAGATACAGAGACAGAGAGTGAGAGATACAGAGACAGAGAGAGACAGAGAGTGAGAGAGACAGAGAGTGAGAGAGACTGAGACTGAGAGAGACTGGGAGAGAGAGAGACAGAGAGAGAGAGAGACAGACTGAGAGAGACAGAGAGTGAGAGAGACAGAGAGTGAGAGACTGAGAGTGACAGAGACAGAGACAGAGAGTGAGAGATACAGAGACAGAGAGAGACAGAGATTGAGAGAGAGAGAGACAGCGAGAGACCGAGAGAGAGCCAGATAGTGAGAGAGACAGAGAGTGAGAGAGCGACAGAGACTGAGAGAGACAGAGAGAGAGAGAGAGAGACTGAGAGAGAGAGAGACTGAGAGAGACTGAGAGAGAGAGAGACTGGGGGAGAGAGACTGGGGGAGAGAGAGACAGAGACTGAGAGAGACTGAGAGAGAGAGAAAGAGACAGAGACTGAGAGAGAGAGAGAGAGAGACAGACACTGAGAGAGACAGAGAGAGACAGAGAGAGAGACAGAGAGTGAGAGAGACAGAGAGAGACAGAGACAGAGAGTGAGAGAGAGAAAGAGAGTGAGAGAGAGTGAGAGAGACAGAGAGTGCGAGACAGAGAGTGCGAGACAGAGAGTGAGAGACAGAGAGTGAGAGAGACTGAGACTGAGAGAGACTGAGAGAGACTGAGAGAGAGAGAGACCTTGAGAGAGAGACAGAAACTGAGAGAGACTGAGAGAGAAAGACTGAGAGAGAGACTGAAAGAGACAGAGAGTGAGAGAGACAGAGAGTTAGAGAGACTGAGAGAGACAGAGACAGAGAGTGACATAGAAAGACAGAGAGTGACAGAGAGAGACAGAGACAGAGAATGAGAGAGACAGAGAGAGACTGAGAGAGACAGAGACAGAGAGAGAGAGTGAGAGACAGAGAGAGACAGAGACTGAGAGAGACAGAGAGACAGAGAGAGAGAGACTGAGAGAGACTGAGAGAGACAGAGACTGAGAGAGATAGAGAGAGAGAGAGAGAGAGTGATAGAGCGAGAGGCCTGTGGGTGCATCCTGGAGTCTTAAGAACAACTGAGAGAGAGACTGAAAGAGACAGAGACAGAGAGTGAGAGAGACAGAGAGTTAGAGAGACTGAGAGAGACAGAGACAGAGAGTGACATAGAAAGACAGAGAGTGACAGAGAGAGACAGAGACAGAGAATGAGAGAGACAGAGAGAGACTGAGAGACAGAGACTGAGAGAGACAGAGACTGAGAGAGAGAGAGTGAGAGACAGAGAGAGACAGAAACTGAGAGAGAGAGAGAGAGAGAGACTGAGAGAGACTGAGAGAGACAGAGACTGAGAGAGATAGAGAGAGAGAGAGAGTGAGAGAGAGAGAGGCCTGTGGGTGCATCCTGGAGTCTTAAGAACAACTCTTTCCCTGTCCCTTCCTACCTCCTGTCTCCCCCTACCTCCTGTCCCCCTACCCTCCTGTCCCTCCCTACCTCCTGTCCCCCCCACCTCCTGTCCCCCTACCTCCTGTCCCCCTACCTCCTGTCCCTCCATTGTGTGTTAGAAAGACTGACTCAAAATGGAGGTGCCAACAGTAGCCTGTGCGTCAAGGCATCATCGAATATTTATACAAATAAATCAGGACAACGCAGCCTAAATATAGGCCCAGCAGTTTGTATGATTTGAGGGGCTATCAGGCAAGAAAATGAATCAGACAGAATATAAGAGAATAAGATGATAAGCAAATGACTGTCGGTATATTGCACATCTCACATCTCACTATGCTGTGTCTCTTTGCCCTGCTCTGCTCGGCTGTATCGGTCGGTGGCTAGCCTACTTAGCATACAGATGTCATGCCTAGTTATGATTCACGGCCATTTTGGATTTCAAAGTGGGCTGCCCGGTCGGGAGATATCATGAATACGAAGTAGATCATGAATCTGAAATGGCAAATTCCGCTGCTGTTGTCGCCGGTTGTTGTTGTTTTTCTCTTGAGCGGCTCCACACACACAAAAAAAGACTGCACATTTTAGAGTTATTGCTCCTGTCTTGTTGCTTTTTTGTTATTTTCTCCTGGCCTAGTGTTCCACTCTGTGAAACTCCTCGTATTTTAGATATCAGAATAGATGTAGGATGGTACAGTACAGTTTACGCATGGCACTGTATACACAAGAGTTTAGTGTACATGATATTGTTTAACAGCAACCATTCACCCATGGGGCCTACAGATGTAGTATCTTAATTTGATCACCTCGTTGCAGGAGAACTTTCCTGCAATGCAGGAAATGCAAAACCTGTAGTGGATTTGAGGTTTTAAAAAATGTAATTAAATGTAATAAAATGTAATCACATTTCCTGTTGCTGCAGGATTGTTTTCTTGCTGTAGCAAAGTGGCTCAAATGAAGATACTGCATCTGTAGACAGGCTACAGTTCAGGCTTTAGTACAATAGTAGAGGCTTGTACAGCCTATAGAAAAGGCTGAGTGGAAAAAAAATCTGAGAACCTTTCTAGTTAGCGTTTGAGAATATCCCAGCTCTGCACCCCTCATAAGGCACAAGCAACTATACATTTATATTAAAGTGAAGGTATCACGATAAGCATAAGGAACATCGACAGCGTTACATATGTTGTATTTCGTTGGTTAGTTTGAATGTATCTGTCTGTTTGCGTCAAGGCAGGTGGTTGGGATGCAGTGATTATTTGATTTCATGTCAGAGACATCATCATTTGTCCTCCCGGTAGATACAGCATGTTATTAGGTTTTTGTGTCACGCTACTCTGCAACTCTGCAACATCACTTCAACAACACACACATGCACACACACACACACACACACGCGCACACACACACACACACACACTAACAAATATATAGATCTGCCTATTTTTGCCACTGTACAAATGTATGTTGAGTAGGACATACACACACTCAGTCTTGCATAGCTAACATTGTCGGGACACACACTTCAGTCCCATTCAAAATCCCATTTTCCCTGACCCGAAATCTAACCCTAACCTTAACCCCAAAACCTAGCATTAACCCTAAAACCTAACACTAACCCTAATACTAGCCCCTAACCCTAACCTGAACCTTAATCCTAAAAGCCAACATTAACCGTAACCCTAACCCTAGCTCATAACCATAATCCTAATTCTAATCCTAAAACTAACCCTAACCTTAATCCTAAAAGCTAACATTAACCCTAACCCTAGATCCTAACCCTAATTCTAACCTTAACCCTACACCCCCTAGATATAGCATGGTTAGTTTACTGTTCTTGTGGGAACTTCACGTCCACACACACACACACACACACACACACACACTATGGCTGAACAACCCCATGATGATAACAGCCTATTTGTCCCGATGCTGAGTGATTGTGATTGTGGAATGATGGAGACGTGATGTTGCTGCTGCTGCTGCATTCTGCCTAGGAACACAGTGTACTACCTCTACACACACACACACACACACACACTCTAACCCTCACCCTAATTGTAATCTTAAACCTGGCCTCGCCTTTCACTTTAAGAGATAATTGTCTTTGTTTTACTGTCCTTGTGGGGACTTTTGGGGATTTTAGATCCCCACAATGATAGAATAGCCCCCCCACACTCACTCACACACACACACACACACACACACACACACACACACCCACGCAGACACTACTCTCGCTTTTTCTGTCTCTTTAGCTACAACAACAGCATGTGCACAGTGCCATCATATCAATATAGAAACACACACTGACACAGTAGGCTGTATTTACTGATTGCAGTCACACACACAGCATTATTACATTCCAACTCATACAATCACACACTCTTGAATATACACACACCACATGTATGCATGCAATCATAATGTGACACTGTGCAGAAGCTCTGAGTCTAGTGTATTTTTTCCCTCCCTCTTTCCTTCCTTCCTTCCTTCCCTCTCTCCCTCCTTCCTTCCTTTCCTGGTGATGTTAGGACACTAGAGAGCAGCCTTCACCTTCTTTCTGCCGCCTCCGCAATCACTCCTTTCCTCAGCTATCACTCATCCCCCCTATAGCAGCACCTACATGTCGATTGTCGACTGGTGCAAGACACCAAACCCCTCTGTCGACGCATCTCTCACTCACACAAATGAGGAACAAACAGAGAGAAAAAATACCCCCAGAATAGCCTTGTATTGAAAGAACAAATGTTTCAACATTATACGCAGAACATAGTCAGGAAATCCATCGGCCCCCGGGCATGTGTGTTACTGGTGTCTCTTTAAGAAAGATATTTTAGAATATTTGTTCTGTATTTTTGAACTTTTTTTCTCTCTCTGTTTTAGAATGAGTTTTGATTTGAATAGTGTCGGTGCTAGGCGTTTTCTTCATCCTTTTGATGTGTCCCACGCGGTGAAAGGAAGGCATCGCTCTAGCAATGACAGCCAGGCAGCAGTGAAGGAGGAAAAGCAGAGCTTTTAAGACCTCTCAGACCATGATGATGATCTCGCTCTGCTTCTGCCTGTGTCGTCTGTGTGGATGTTTTGGACAACACACACATTTGATCATGTGAAAATACGCCACCTGATTAGTGTCAGATCAATTTTAATCTGGAAAGGATAGAGGAGAGGAGGGGAAGTGGGAAGGCGGGGGGGGATTCGATGGGAAGCAACCACAACATCTATAGCGAGCCAGCACATTGAATGCCCCCTCACTCACAAATAGGGAATGGGGGATCAAGAAAAGATCTGATATTCCTATTGGAGAGGATTTAACATTTGAGATGAAGTGCGGGTAGGTTGCCCCTCTGGCCCTTTGTCTTTTGGCCCAACTAGACATACTGCAGTAGGCACGCCAGACAAATGCTCTCTCTCTTCCTACCGCCAGCGCGAGCACTGCATCTCTTTTCATAACCCACCCCTCTCCCCAACGGTTCCTTACAACACAAGGGCTTTACTGTGAATAGCAATTCATTTATTTAAACATGGTATTTTTGTTGTTGTAGTTTACAAAAGAAATAGGATAGCATCTAGCATCTTTTTTTCCCACTCTTGCTTTTTTAACATATTTTACACAGAATTGATCATCTTTATTTTATTTTTTTTATAATCCAACTTTGCATTATTGTTGTATTTTTTTGTTGTTGTTGTATTACCACAATAAAAATGGTGTGTTTATGGCTGGCCAGTATGTCCCCAGTTGGTCTTTAGACAATAGCAGAATATCCTGATGTAAGAAAGACTCATTTAAAGCTGAAATAATATCCACTCCTGGTGTAGAGAAGAAGAAGAAGAAGAAGAAGAAGAAGAAGAAGAGGAAGATGAAACCATTGGTGCCTACAAACATAGTAATCCTCTCTGGAGTTTCTGTATAAAGTCAACATAATATTCCATCTCTGGTGATTCTGTGCGTCAAGTCAACAGGCACAATAGAGTCTGGTCTCCATAGTGTCCATAGAGGCCCTTCAGATCCACAGCAATTAATCCACGGTCTCAGTCAGTCCTCCCCCTTTCTCCTCCACAGTAGGGGGGCGAGCAGCACAGTGTGACACAGTGTAAATAGTGTCCATAGCAGGTTCCCTGGTTCAAACCTCACTTATACAACCCCAACCCACCCAATATATCCCATATATCCAAAAAGGGTCTCCGTGGTTGTCCATATTATCCACACAAACACACGTAAACACACACATATCCACACACACACACACACACACACAAAGGGTCGGATCAGACCTCACACTCCCGAGAGGGCTGCTGCTGGCAGGTGCAGGAGCCGTACTCGTTGATGATGACCAGGGCCCCCTCGATGTGGTTGGGCTTGTAGTCGACGTAGTACTCCGGCGTGGACATGGTGGCCATCTGCTGCATGCTCTGCTTCTGCTTCTGCTTGCGCCGATGGCTGCTGAAACACTGGCGCACCTGCCGCACGCCCGCCGGGAAACACTTCCAGGTCACGTAGAGCATCAGCACCACAATGAGGAAGGAGAAGATGAGCGCCATGGTGCCCGTCACCACCTTGTGGATCTGCATGGTGCTGTCTATGTCGTCGAGGTTAGCCACGGTCACGGTGAAGGAATTGGTGACCACTGCGCCGCCCTCGGCGGCTGGGGGATCATAGGGGTTGGCCGTGGGGCCTCCCCGGACCTGGTCCTTGGTGGTGTAGCCGGGGTACCATCCCATAGTCGTGGTGGCCTGGTCGATGCCGTCCTCGCACAGCTGGAAGGCGTATACGGCGTCCAGTACGTCCTCGCCCTGTGCCACGTCCGGGCTGGAACACAGTAGCTGGCTGTCCCGCTGGCCCCGGAAGGCGCTCAGCCACTGGGCCAGGGCGCACACGTTGCGGCTGCATTCCCACTCATTGCCTGCCAAAGTGATGCTGCCCAGGGATGACCATGAATCCAGGATGCGCTGCTCCACGGCCGTCAGCCGGTTGGCGTCCAGCATGAGGGCCTTGAGGTTGGGCACGCTCTCGAAGACATGTGGCTCGATGTATGCGATCTCATTGGCCGACAGGTCAATCTTCTCCAGGAAGGGCCAGGTCCAGTCCAGGGTGCTGACCACAACGGTAGCCCGGTTGTTGCGCATGTAGAGCGTGCGCAGCGAGATGAGGCGTGGGAAGTGGGCCAGGTTGACTTTGACCAGCTCGTTGTGCTCCAGGTGCAGCTCGGTGAGCTTGAAGAGCCCAGCGAAGGAGTTCCGTGCCAGGCTCTGAAGCTGGTTGTAGCCCAGGTCCAGGAACTGCATGCTCCGGCAGTCCTGGAAGATCCTCACTGGGACAAACTTGAGGGCGTTGTAGCGCAAATGCAAATTGGTTAGCTTTCTCAGGCCGTGGAACAGGTCGGGCTCCAGCGCCTGCAGCCTGTTGTACGATAGGTCCAGGATGCGCAGGTTGGGGAGGGGCCTGAAGGTGCCGTTGGGCAGGCTCTCGATATGGTTGGTGCTCAGGTCGAGCTCCTTGACCCGGCGCAGCCTGTCGAAGGTGCCCTCCTCCACCACGTCGATGTTGTTATGATCCAAGTAGAGCCAGGTGAGCTGCGACAGGCCAGCGAAGTGGCCCTCGCGCAGCTCCGTCAGGTTGTTCTCGCGCATGGACAGGCCCAGTGCGCTGCTCAGGTTGCGTGGAACGTCGGTGAGATTGAGCCCCTCGCAGTAGAGCAGCTTGCTGTCGCAGCGGCATAGACGGGGACAGACGCCCTCCACCGATGGGACCATTTTGAGCATGATGCCCAGCGAGCACCACAGCAACAGTATCAACCCAGGGGGCTTCCTCAGGGGCCACTTTAGGTACAAGCCTATTAGAAGGAAATCCATCAGCCTGAAAATCCTCGGATAGATCCGCAGAGAAAATGTCCATTGGAATCGTTCCGGTATTATTCTGTCATGGTTCACATCGTAATGTGTAATCTCTCCCCGGCAGGAAACCAGCTCTTGTATTTTTTTTGTATTCCCTTTCTTGTAGTGAATTGTGTTGTGCGTGTGTGTTTTTTTCCCCCAAGGTATTTACTTATAGAAAGGAAGAGGAATCCAGTGTGGTGGATAAAAAGAAAAGAACAGGGGAGAGGGATAAAGGGCAAGTCACTTTGCTCATGTTAGATATCAGGGGGGCAAGATGAGAGCCGAAGCGGGTAAAAAATGCTTTCTTCACCGAGCGATCACGTATGAAAGGAATCCTACTCACCCCTATCCAGAGACGGACATCCCCTATTCAGCGACTTCCTTTGTGCCCACACTAATTATGTGTGAATCTAAAAAAGGACCCCAGTGTGGTACAAATTTGCCCCCCCCCCTTCTCGTCCTTTTCAGCCAGAATACCAGATCCTGGCAGGCTTACAATGTCTTAGTTCTCCTCGTGTGAAAGAAGCCAGAAAAGACCCAAGGAATCCAAGTGGATGCTGGTTAGGAAGTGCAAGTTTCCTGCTCGGCTGCATGCATGAGTGCCGTGCCTCCTCGCTCTCTCTCTCTCGCTCGCTCTCTCCCTCCTGCTCCTCTGCAGTCACTACTGCTGCGATGATCCGAAGAGGAGAACAGAGGAAAAACCAAGCCAACCAAGAAAGGAGAGGAAAAGACTAACTCAAAACTCTCTCTCGATAAAGACTGGGGGCAGATCTGTCAACACAAATTACCGTCCGTCACTTGAAGCGATCGCTGACCTGCACGGCTTAAATCCAGTCAACTCTGTCATTATTATTTTAGTGACCGACCGGTGCGCTTCAGAAAATATGTATTGGAAGGATAAGGATGGGTAATGCCAGGGTCTCTCTCATTCTCTTCTCTCTCTCTGTTCTCCCCTTAGTTTTTTTCTACTTTCTTTTTAGTATCCTTCTTTTAGATCCCCTCTTATCTCCTGTGAGAAGCCCCTTGACTCCTGCGTCCTCCTGTCTTTTGGGTTCTGTTCATATCCACTTGTGTTGTTAGTGGTGTTTTTCCCTGGTCGGCTGGAGGGAGTTTGCTGGTGGAGGCTGGAAGACTGAGAGGCTGAGGAGGCTGCTAGTAGGGAGGCAGAGGCGGTGTGTGACAGGGATGGAGAGGAGAGGCAGAGCACTCTTCACTTCGATCCCTCGCTTGCAGCAGACTAGTGTACTGGCAGAGCATGCAGAGGCACCGTCTGTTCACTGAGTGTCGTAAGCCACTCACAATTCAGACTGGCCCCACTCTCTCTCTCTCTCTCTCTCTCTCTCTCTCTCTCTCTCTCTCTCTCTCTCTCTCTCTCTCTCTCTCTCTCTCTCTCTCTCTTGCTCGATTTTTCTCAGTGTTTGAAACATTTCCATATTTAAAAGGGGCCGGGCTTAAAACCAGGGCTTTATAGAAGCTCAGAATCTCTCTCTTGCTCTCGCACTCTCTCACCCTCCCAGTAATAAATTGAAACCATCTACAATATCTGCTTCTTCTCTTCTTGTAGAATTCAGTCTCCCTCATTATTGCTGATTAATATTCCACTAATGATTGAAAGGATGTTCTATATGCATTGTACCCCTCCAGCTGAGAAATGTGCCAAACTCCTGGCTGAACCAATGGGGCTGATGCTGCATAATTACATAATAATGCAGATGCCATAATAATAATGATAAGATGTATGATTTGTGATCGAACCAATGTTATTATATGCAGTGATTATACACACTTATTCACACATGTAATGGTAACTTATGCAGCTGTACAGTTTATAGTGCCTCATTTGAATATGGTGTACAGTGCCTTCGGAAAGTATTCAAACCCATTCTTTTCACATTTTGTTATATTACAGCCTTATTCTAAAATGGATTAAAAAAATTTAAAATCCTCAGCAATCTACACACAATACCCCATAATGACAAAGCGAAAACAGGTTTGTAGAATTTTTTGCAATTGATTAAATATAAAAACAGAAATATCTTATTTATATAAGTATTCAGACACTTGAGATTCGAAATTGCGCTCAGGTGCATCCTGTTTCCATTGATCATCCTTGAGATGCTTCCACAACTTGATTCGAGTCTACTTGTGGTAAATTCAATTGTTGGACATGATTTGGAAAGGCACACACCTGTCTATATAAGGTCCCACAGTTGACAGTGTATGTCAGAGCAAAAAAACAAGCCATGAAGTTGAAGGAATTGTTCATAGACCTCCAAGACAGAATTGTGTTGAGGCACAGATCTGAGGAAGGGCACCGAAAAATGTCTGCAGCTTTGAAGGACCCCAAGACCACAGTGGCCTCCATCATTCTTAAATGGAAGAAGTTTGGAACCAGCAAGACTCTTCCTAGAGCTGGCCGCAAGGCCAAACTGAGCAATCGGGAGGAAATGGGCTAAAGTCAGGGACTCTACAATTCAATCCCACTGTGATTAAGCTCTTTGCATTGATATATCCTAGCTTTTATTTCCTTGTCCATTGAACTGAAAAGAGTCAAACCAAACTCGATCAAGTAAATCTGCATTTGATAACACTGAATGTTGCCTGCCGTGTCTCTTTCATCACGGTTGTTTGAGGACTCGGCTGTCCAGTGTGAGTACAGATTTTATCTGTTGCCACTTAGAGACGGACAGCGTAACATAATATTTTCCTCTCAGGAGGTCCCCACGCTCCCAGCTCCTAGGGTTCCCTGGTTCATGGACCCCGTCCGTCTTTCCCAACCCTTGTCATCTCACTCCTGTTAAATTCCAAGGACAATGGGCTGTGACAAATCTGACAATTTGGTCCCTTACATGACGTAATCATGCTATCCCTCCCTCCCTCCCTCCCTCCCTCCCTCCCTCCCTCCCTCCCTCCCTCCCTCCCTCCCTCCCTCCCTCCCTCCCTCCCCTCCCTCCCTCCCACCTTTCTGACAGCAGACGTAACTTTTACATCATGCCTCCTTGCTGGGCGTTCTGCTGTGAAATAAAGGATTTAATCAGAAAGTAAAAAGTGCTATGTCGGCCCTGACTCATCTGGTAATTGGCGTGTCGGTCTGTCTACACAGAAGACCAGGGAAACATCGTCAGCAGCTAGCGAGGGTTACTATACCAGGACTCGTATTCATAAAGTGTCTAATAAAGAATGGTGATCTAGGATCAGTTTTGCCTTTTTTTTAATCATAATGAAGATGATTATATGGACAGGGGGGACCTGATCCTAGATCTGCACTCCTACTCTGAAACTCCAAATGACTATTTGTCTAAGGAAAGCCATCAACAGTTCCTAGACCTGGGTTTACTAGCAGCAGTTATAGGAAAGTTAGACGGCGACAGAGAACCTACTCTCACCTTTGCTTTACCTCTGCTGTCACTCATTTCTCATTCATAATTAAGTAACCGATTTAACTGACATTCACGACTGACACATTCACACTGCAGCTATTCCAACAAAGATTTGCCAATTTGAAGGAGCAGCGTCGTGCTGTTTGGAGCTCTGAATGCCAAAGACTTATCTTGAGCACTCGTTAATGATGCTCCACCGAAACATGTTCCTTCGCCTTCTTCAGTTTTTTTATTGTTGATGCTGTTTTCACGCCTTGAGAGTGGTGCCACTGCAAAGCTTTCACAGCAGGAAGAGGCATATAATGTGCCGGGGGGGAATAAAACTATGGAATGTGGACGACGTCTCCCAGTCAGATATATCTCTCTCCTGCTCATCTACCTCAGCCCATTTCTCTTCCGCCCCATAATGGATGGATGGCTGCACCAGCTAATGAGTTGGTAGCACCGTAATGGCTTAACACAGCAAACAGGAGATAGGAGTAACCGGGGCCATCCGTTTTAGACTTTTTAAGAGGTTGTGGATGTGGAGAGAGCAGATACGTGTGCAGGTGCGTGCGTGCATGGACATGCACACACAACCATGCATGCACCTATACACAAGCACACACAATCCTATTAAAGATGGGCGGTGGGGGCAGATAGGCATCTCGACTCATCTGAACGATAACCTTCATTTGTTCCTTCAAACCACGCCATTGATTCTTCTGGTGGGGTTGACTCGACTAGAGGGAGGATAGCAGCGTTTGGGGAAACTAGGGCATTACCCTTCCCTCCCCTTCTATTTTGATTCATGAACATTCAAAGAAACCAAGATGATTTTCTGTGTAATTTAGGAAAAGGGGGACATTCGACTGGAGAAAATTGGGAGGAGAACATGGCATGCTTCTTTCGCTGTGGGGACTTCCGCATCCCCGGAAATGAGACCGAAATGACAGAACGCCGTCTGTGAGCCCAGAGATGAAAATTTAGAACAAATTAAAACATCTCGAGTGAAATCGCCATCTCTGTGGAACTAATGTGTGGGCCAGTCAACTTTAGGGAGCGGGAGAGAGACAGAGAGAGAGAGAGAGAGAGAGAGACTTTGTGTGCCGTGATTCATCCCTCTCTTCTTCCTTTTCTTCCGTTCTGAAAACTGTCACGCTATCCGTGTAGCCCAGAGCAGCTCAGAGCGGCTCATCAGGGTGCAGAGAGGCCTACTCATCCCCATGTGAATGCCTACCCATGGGCGGCCAGGGAAGGTCAACATTGGCCCTCTGTGGGACGTAGACAGACGTTCGTGACGAGAGCCCCCACAACAGCAACAAAAAAAGTCTGTCTTTAGAAGGCATGAGAATATGTGAGCACAAGCACAAAGTGTCCTCCAGCAAATGTTTTTATTACAAGCTAATTGCTGAACTGTCAACATTGACAGACATATTCAGTTTATGTTGCCTCACGCTGGAATCCAACCCCTTCACCCTGATGTTTCCTGTGCTCTGACACTCTGAACCACTGGTAACATGTCAGATGTGTTGTACTGTTGCGCTCAACTACAGTAACTTTGCATTCTGAAAGAGACTCTCTTCTCCATACGCAAAATCCATCTTCGTTTGCCTTCTGTTTTGTGCTAATAGGTGTAGCGTGTCCTTCGCTAGGCTAATGCTAGGTTAATCAATGCAAACCACGCTAGGCAGTTACTGAGGACGTGGAATTAACAAAATAATAAGTTGGTGCTTACTATTAATAAAACGTAGATTGTGTTTGTTGTTTACATTGGTTATGCGTAATCAACATACTATTATATTCCCTTAATTTTTCTGCTCTATTAGCAATTTTAACTACGGTATGCTAACACAATGGATTTACTAAGGACACTGGCTGGTTAGCGAACATCTCACTTGCGTCATTTATTGCGCAAACACTGAGCTCTGACGCTATTGCACTCACCAGCCTACCGGCCATGAAACTTTGCGGCCTTAATGTCTAACTCTTGACACCTAGATAGATACATGGGAGTTCATTCCTTCACCAGAGTGCAGATGAGACTCGAAAAATATCCCAAATGGCCACCGCTGCCTGGCACTGTGGCGGATGGACATCGACAGACCCTCCGTGATTGAATGGACTAGACACCAGACTCTCACTGTAGAGAGTAGCCTGGTTCAACACACATCAATAACTCCAGACTAATGGCTATCGGCTTTAACCTCGTACATTCTCATTAGCTGTCATACCTGGACATGGCTACGAGACATACTCGATTCCCATTGGGCAATATGTTGGCTACTCTTCTCACTGCACTACCACCAAGGCTTCGTCTCAAATGACTGGTTAAAAGCAGTGGCCTATGTAGGGAATAGGGTGCTCAGGCCAAAAGTAGTGCACTATCTAGAAAGTAGGGTGGTATTTTAAAAACATGTTGCGTTTGGTAAGGCTGTTTTTGATAGTAGAAGTATGTTGGGAGTGTTGTTATCCATTTCCTCATTTACCCTTAGTCACCTTGGCTCTGCCGAGCTATAGAGATGCTGAATTGTAAGTACCCCTTGAAGAATTACAGCCGTTATGCAATGGTGGTGGTTTCGGCTTAATCATTCTCTCGCAAGTTAATTACACTTGAGCTAGAGGAGAGATCAGCATTTAAGCTTTGTTTACAGCTACGTCTGATTGCCTTTGTCCTTTGCCTTTCTTAGAGTCCCCTGACGAACATAGCCATTTTTTTCTTCCCCGCATCGTCTTTGTCTTTTTGTTTGTTTGTTGTGTGTCTTGTTTAAAAAAGGATATTGGTTGGCTGTCTCAGATGTGTGTCTGCTGCTGCAAAAGCCTGTCGCAATGTTCCCGGCCAATGTCAGATTTCTAATAGTTCCAGAGCCACAAAAGCTCCCCCTCGCACGGATAGCTAGCTGCCCGTAGCTCGTTCCTCTTGGTTGATAGAACTGCTGATAGCCTCTTGACTGGGGTCTGAGTAAGGTCAACAAATAGCAGCATCGGATGCATCCCCTTCTTTTTTGTTCCGCCTCATTTTCCTCACTTTTCTATTACTTACCCAATGGGTAGAACTGTGGCTTCTTATTGATTCTTGCCCTTGGCAGTAAACCATTTCCAGTGAGTCATTTCTTGTTGGTGGCCACAGCTGGCTCAGGCTGGCTCTCGAGTCCCACCGACCCAAAAGGCTCTACGGCTAAGGCCGTATCTCGGTCCATGCGTAAGAGGGAGGTGCAATTTGGACACGGTGTGTGCGTGTGTGTGTGTGTGCGCTTATGTCTGATAGTACTCAGTACATTCGTACTCAATAAGGGATCACTTGAGTCATCCTGTTCTTCTGTTAGTGTCACTGTCTGAAGAGGTCTTCTATCAGTGGAAATCTATGAAACTCGACCCTACCCTCTCCACTTTTATTCCACTATGTGTAGCACCATATTAAAGGAATCGGGTGTCATTTGAGACCTAGTGTCATCCCTTTTCTCTGAGAGGATTTATTCAAGTCAGCATTGTTGTGCGAGCCTCTAATTGTTCCGTTGAAATGTTGCCATTTATTAGCGTAGAGCAGAGGTATAACTTTTTCAATGGGTGCCAGAAATTGCCAGGAATCCGGGCGACCCACCCCACCACGGGTCTAATGACAACCTTAAAATCGGTACATTTCGATTTTCTCATCAACAAATAACCTTCAATTCATTACATGTTCATCTCTCTTATCAAAAGTAAGAGAACCAATACATTTATTGACCTTTTTTTTCATTTTTATTTTCCATTTGTTTTCTCAAAAATGTTTATATGTTCAAAATAGTTTGTACTCTTAATTTTTGGTTCCCAAATTTGCAATTCCCGACCCCGACTTTGAATACCACTGGCAGATAGGGATACATTGCCATTGGTGCCATCAGATCAGCTTGTTGGGACATTTCATTGGTGAAAACAGTATTGACAGTGAACTCGTGGCAGGAGCTCTTATATGGCAGTGGAAGAGTTTTGTCCTCGTTCAAATTAGCACAACGCTCTAGTCAACCGAGCAAAGCATGTCTATCGAGTACACGTCTCCCAATTATACTCTCCCAATTATGTTCTTTCCAGTGTGATGGAAAGTACACATTTTCAGTGGAACAATGTATTTGAGAATCAAAGAGAAAAGTTGCTTAATAGCAATTTGAAATCCATCATCTGGAACAGTGTGGACTAGACAAACTATCGAAGATGTTTTGTGCAGTAGAAGTTGTATATAGATGGGCTTCACACACATACACACACACACACACACACACACACAACATGACACATCATTAAAGCGACACCCAAACAGGCATGATTCCCTTGCATTCCCCCCCTTCCCCCTTCACTTAATTACTCCCTCACTGTCCTCCCTGTCTGTCTCTCACTCTGCCTCCGCCTCGTCAGCATCACATTGAGTTGATAGAGTGGTCTGCCTCGGCCTGCCTCGTCATCAGATTAAGTTGACAGAGGGTTCGCCAGAGACTCATAATTAACAGCCTCCTGATTACAGATCCATTATTTAAATCCACTATTGGATCAGAGGGAGTTCGGCTGCCTGACGCGCCTCGACAAAACAGGCCAGATGATGATGGCTAATTGGCCCTCTGCTGAGATAATGTGGACGGGCAGGAGAAGGACGGGTGGGGAAGGGGGTCAGTGCACAGAGCTACCCAGAGAGGAGCTGCCGTATGCAGGAAGAGAGGGGGGCTGCCATGGAGGGTAACCTCCAGCAGATGGCAATTCCATTCACTTCTCAGTTATAGGCTACAGTTGGTCATCTCTGGGCTGGATGGGTGGGGGGTTTTCTACTGCAGGATGTAGGCCCTGCTTTTGTTGGTTATTGTGAAATGTGAGGATTTATAAGATTTGAATAGCATTTTCTGATTGGGAGACTTCAATATCAGTACTCTCCAAGAAATGGTTGGCTGCCTACTGTATGTGACTAAAGTCATCGTAGCCGCTCATAACTGTATGTGGAGAGAGAACCCATCCTTCCAGCCAGTCAAAACGAAACGTTTGATTACTTGATCAAAAGTTGTTTGCCTACGTCGAAACATCTGCCCATCTCCCTCACCCCTTCCCCGCTCCAGAGACGTCCCATTATCGACAGGGGGGTGCAGTATACGAAACAAAGAAACTGGGAACACCGGGAGCCTCAGCGGCAACCAGGGCATGTCACGACAGGAACAAGCCTGTCGCCCCGGGTAACACCTCCCCCGAGATGTGTTCCGGTGCTGATGCTTTGTGTGTGCCGCATGGGAAATCGATTTAGTCAGTTTCTTCTTCGTCGTCACTGATTGGAGGCCAGGCGGTATCGTGCCAACCATGCAGGTGACACGGTGGGGTGGTGATGCCCAAATGCTGGTCTTTAACCCATTCACTATCCATGATAATGATGACCAATTCAGTTTCCCCTCTGCGAATCAATACAGTTTATTCAATCCATGATGCGTTGATGCATTCATGGTGCAGGAAATGACTCAAAGTTTTGTTTTGTCAGTAGCCTAATTAACAACAGTAAAAGGTCACGATTAAGTCATTATTGAGGGTAACTTGTGTTGAAAAAGCCCATGCGAGAGGAACATGCCATACCGCACACCCCCGCAGCCCCCGCAAGGAAGGGGGGCCCACAATCTCTGGGGGCCCATGCACCTGTCATCGATGTATATTGTTTAAACTTGTATATATCAATTTGACAGTAACCCTCCAAAAAGTCAGTCATAAACCCTTTTCATTTCCATATCTACTAGGAAGCTAAGTGTTTGTTTTCTTGGGTTCAGGAATGCGACTGAAAAAGTGTCTCAGGCCTTTGTAACTGATTGAAAGTGAGGGGATATCGCGTAGTCAAGGCTACAACGGTGCCCGTGTGATGAGTGGAGCTTACTCAGGTGTTCTACAGCTCCTATCAGGCCGAGAGCCTAATGCTTCTTAGGTAGTTCTTTACGAGTTGTAGTTTAGAAAACAATTTCTCACAGAAGCGACAGTTACATGGATGTTAAGAACAGCATGATTGCCGTAGCAACGTCAGGGAAACTGTGCAGACGGGTGTGGTACTTCAAGCACAGCAGTTCTGAAACGTCTTCAATTGAGCCTCTCGTTCTCCTTGATCGCCGGCTTCAACACGATGGAGATTACGTGTATCTATAGGAAGCACTGGAGGCTGGTCACCTGGATACTGGACACACTATAAGTTGGCAGAATCAAACAGATGATCATCTTTAGCGGTTTGCGATTTTGTTCTGATGAACTGGTGTTTGCATTAACATCTGCTAACCACGTGTATGTGACCAATAACATATCATTTGATTGTGTTGCAATATCAACAGTCCTTTATCTCCAGTATATGTTGGCATGCGTCATTCAAGACTAGGTTTAAGTTGTGTGCAGCGCAATGGACATATAATGCACAAATACTCAGGAATGAATTTGTTGCACAGGCAATACTCGGAAATAGTCGGGCTCACAACCTGGACCTAAAGGCTGCGGTGAAAACATTTGCACACAAAAAATGCAAGGCGACGCGGTCGCATACTGTAGCTACTATAGGCCTCTACGTTGTTAGGCTATTTCATGTGTCATTTTTATTTAATTTTTTAAAGTTTAGAAATAGCAACTAAATATGGTATACAACTATAGATAGTAGGCTACACTGCATAATAAAACAATCCCTGGGGGGGGGCGGGCGACCTCTGACCAGTGGGGAGGAAGCCCATCTGTTATTTTGTGTGGGTCTGTGACTGTAGTCTTCTCTGTGCCCTGTGTTCTAGCATTCTACATTTGGATGTTCTATCCGTTTCATGCAAATGTGTTCCTGTGTGTAAGTGCACGTGTACGTGTACCTTTTTGTCTGTCTGTGTGTGTGTGTGTGTGTGTGTGTGTGTGTGTGTGTGTGTGTGTGTGTGTGTGTGTATGTGTACCTTTTTGTCTGTCTGTGTGTGTGTGTGTGTGTGTGTGTGTGTGTGTGTGTGTGTGTGTCCTCACCAGCTTCCACTGTGTGTGTGTGTGTGTGTGTGTGTGTGTACCTTTTTGTCTGTATGTGTACCTTGTGTGTGTGTGTGTGTGTGTGTGTGTGTGTGTGTGTGTGTGTGTGTGTGTGTGTGTGTGTGTGTGTGTGTGAGTCAGTGTGTATGCACTAGATGTACATGTGTACTGTTCACATCCCATGAATGTGTCCCTCTGCTTATTGTGAGAGAGTGCGTGTGTGTGTGTCTGCTTCCCAGCGGTGTGCTAGGCTATAATGGCACCGGCATCAGAAAAACAACCTTGTATCAAACACTGTGTCTGCGTCCAAAGACACCCTATTCCCTTTATAGTGCCCTACTTTTGGCGGGGAATAAGGGTTCCATTTGGGACGCACACCGTGCTGCTGCTGATGTGTCCTTAGTGCCTCGCGCCAGTCGACCAGGGGGGAACTTTGTTCTGCCTGTCGGATGAGTCAGACTACGCCTCTCACCAGCTTCCACTGTGTACATCTTTGATAGCTCTGATGGCCCAGAAAAGAGGGAGAAAGAGCATTAAACTCTGCCACCCAAAATGTACCCCCCCGCCGCCTGCCCAACTCCATCCATTCCCTGCCTGCCAGAGCTCCCCAACCCCATTTACATTTTAGCAAAGCATCTGGGCCCGTCTTCATAAATCTTCTCAGAGTAGGCATGCTGATCTAGGACCAGTTTTGTCTTCTAAAATATAACTAATAAGATTACAAGGACAGCGAGACCTGATCCAAGATCCAGCACAGTTTTTTTTAAAGAGCTATATCAATGCGGGTGCTGGCTTCTCTCTCTTCCAGTATGCGTCTTACATTGTTCAATTCAAACACAGGAGGTCAAACAGACTATCCAAACTGTAATCTATTCTCCTTTGCTCCAATGACTTTCATTTGACATGTTGACAGTGTTTTGACCATAAGTCCTTTATCAGGTCTGCGTTGTTCACATCCCAGGCTGCACTAGATGTACATGTTTACTGTTCACATCCCAGGCTGCACTAGATGTACTGTTCACATCCCAGGCTGCACTAGATGTACTGTTCACATCCCAGGCTGCACTAGATGTACATGTTTACTGTTCACATCCCAGGCTGCACTAGATGTACATGTTTACTGTTCACATCCCAGGCTGCACTAGATGTACTGTTCACATCCTGCACTAGATGTACATGTTTACTGTTCACATCCCAGGCATGCACAGGCTCACATCCCAGGCACTAGATGTACATGTTTACTGTTCACATCCCAGGCTGTTCACATCCCACTAGATGTACTGTTCACATCCCAGGCTGCACTAGATGTACATGTACTGTTCACATCCCAGGCTGCACTAGATGTACATGCACTAGATGTACTGTTCACATCCCAGGCTGCACTAGATGTACATGTTTACTGTTCACATCCCAGGCTGCACTAGATGTACTGTTCACATCCCAGGCTGCACTAGATGTACATGTTTACTGTTCACATCCCAGGCTGCACTAGATGTACTGTTCACATCCCAGGCTGCACTAGATGTACATGTTTACTGTTCACATCCCAGGCTGCACTAGATGTACATGTTTACTGTTCACATCCCAGGCTGCACTAGATGTACATGTTTACTGTTCACATCCCAGGCTGCACTAGATGTACATGTTTACTGTTCACATCCCAGGCTGCACTAGATGTACATGTTTACTGTTCACATCCCAGGCTGCACTAGATGTACATGTTTACTGTTCACATCCCAGGCTGCACTAGATGTACATGTTTACTGTTCACATCCCAGGCTGCACTAGATGTACATGTTTACTGTTCACATCCCAGGCTGCACTAGAGATGTTTACTGTTCACATCCCAGGCTGCACTAGATGTACTGTTCACATCCCAGGCTGCACTAGATGTTCACATCCCAGGCTGTTTACATGTTCACATCCCAGGCTGCACTAGATGTACATGTTTACTGTTCACATCCCAGGCTGCACTAGATGTACTGTTCACATCCCAGGCTGCACTAGATGTACTGTTCACATCCCAGGCTGCACTAGATGTACTGTTCACTGGCTGTGTGGCTCTCGTGTACCCAGGCTCAAGCGGTGGGAAGGAGAGCTGGGCATTGTGTCTTGGCACTCAGGGGTTAATAATGCAGTTTGTGTGTGTGTGTGTGTGTGTGTGTGTGTGTGTGTGTGTGTGTGTGTGTGTGTGTGTGTGTGTGTGTGTGTGTGTGTGTGTGTGTGTGTGTATGCAGAGAGCAGATATGGAGATGATGACGTGCTCCCCTGTGGCATTGGCTTCAGACCCACTGCTCTCAGTACAGTGCCACAGAGTAGTATAGACACGACCCTGCAGCCCTGTGTGTATGTAGCGGTGGAAGCGTGAAGAGTGTATTACTGTATATAGGCCCAATGTCCAGCATTGTTTGTTAGCGCAACAGCATGTCATTAGTGCTGTAATAACCTGGGAACGTGGCAAAAGGCTGGGAACAAGACTATATAATGGTGCATGTGTTTTGGGTTCACGCCCCAACAGGTACAGAATACGATTCACACACACAGTGGTCTGGAGTGGCTCAGTTCGTAGAGCACGGTGTCAGCAATGCCAGGATCGTCGGTTTGATTCCCGCTGGAGCCACCTGCAATGAGAATATATGCTACTGCAAGTTGATCTGGATAAATGGCATACATTTAAGCAAAATAGCATTACTATTGTAATACGGAGTGTGTTCCTCGGCCTGCACATCACGGACAAACTGAAATGGTCCACCCACACAGACAGCGTGGTGAAGGAGGCGCAACAGCGCCTCTTCAACCTCAGGAGGCTGAAGAAATTTGGCATGTCACAAGAAAACACTCGCAAACTTTTACAGATGCACAATCGAGTATCACAGCCTGGTACGGAAACTGCTCCGCCCACAACCGTAAGGCTCTCTAGAGAGTAGTGGGGTCAAGCCACCTGCCCTCTGGGACACCTACAGCACCCGATGTCACAGGAAGGCCAAAAGGATCATCAAGGACAAAAACCTCCCGAGCCACTGCCTGTTCACCCCGCTATCATCCAGAAGGTGAGGTCAGTACAGGTGCATCAAAGCTGGGACCGAGAGACTGAAAAACAGCTTCTATCTCAAGGCCATCAGACTGTTAAACAGCCACCACTAACATTGAGTAGCTGCTGCCAACACACTGACTCAAATCTCTAGCCACTTTAATAATTTAAAAAAGGATGTACTAAATGTATCACTAGTCACTTTAAACAATGCCACTTTATATAATGTTTACATACCCTACATTACTCATCTCACACTGTACTCTATACCATCTACTGCATCTTGCCTATGCCGTTCAGCCATCGCTCATCCATATATTTATATGTACATATTCTTATTCATTCTTTTACAATTGTGTGTATAAGGTAGTTGTTGTGACACTGTTAGATATCACTGCACGGCCGGAGCTAGATCGCTACACTCGCATTAACATCTGCTAGCCATGTGTATGTGACCAATAAAATTGGATTGGATTTATTATGTCATGGTTGACGTTTTTAGGGGGTTCACTTCCCAACAGGTGCTGGATAATACACACAGGGTGTTTAAAGGAGCATTTCGCTTCTACGTTACTCTGCATCAGAACGACTTGCTCGTGTGTCAAGACAAGGCAGAGGGAATTACCCTGAAAGTATAGGCTGAAAATGTTCAATCCATGGAAAGGTCAATCAGACCGCTAACACCTCCCCCTTAACGCGCCAGCCAAGGGTTTGCCGACACAACGATGTCGTTTCTCACCGAGTTGAGGCAATCGTTTTTTTGTCCCTGCGTTTTCTTTTTCTTTCTTGGGATTGGCGTGAAGGTCACAGGAAAAGGGGAAGGGCTGTCTTTCTTGACCCCTTTTCCTATGTTTAACAGTCGTTGCATTGTGTGCGTGTTAGAAAGCCTTTGGGTGTGTGAGGTGTAGTTTGCCTCTGGGTGTCAAGGCATTTTGTTTGTCTTTTAGAAGTCGTTTCTGTTGACGTTTTTTTCCCCCGCCATGAATCATTCAGTCCGTGTCACACTTCATTCGAGAGTCTCGTCATGTCATGGAAAATCAAGGGGGACACTGGGGAAAAGAGCGTTGTTTGATGATAGCTGCTGTTGAGGAAGAAACCGATTCAAATTGCAGTATTTTCAGCTTCAGTCGCTTTACATAGGGGGAATTCGAGGGATGAGTATAGACCTAAAATGTGATTGGCACTTGATAAAATGATTCTGACAGCAGCCAACCGGTGACATCTGGCACTTGAGATATGTCGGAGAAGACAGAGAGAGAGTGGTGGATAGAGAGATCTTCCATTCAGATCTTCAACACTTGTATGTTTGTCAATTATGTGCTTTGTGTTGATTTGTAAATACTTATTAGAGAGAGAGAGTATTAATTTAGATAATTTTATAATATTCATATATTCAGTATCCTTGACTTTTTCCACATGTTGTTACGGTACAGCCTTATTCTAAAATGTATTGAATAAAAAATACACACAGTACCCCATAATTATGAAGTGAAAACAAGTTTTTAGAAATTTTACCAAATGTATTTAAGATAGAAAAAATAAATACCTTATTTACATAAGTACTCAGATCCTTTGCTATGAGACTCAAAATTGAGGTCAGGTGCATCCTGTTTGTATTGATCGTCCTTGAGATGTTTCTACAACTTGACTTGAGTCCAACTGTGGTAAATTCAAATCACAACTGTCTATAAAAGGTACCACAGTTGTCACAGCAAAAACCAATTCATGAGGTCGAAGGAATTGTCCGTAGAGCTCCGAGACAGGATTGTATCGAGGCACAGATCTGGGGAAGGGTACCAAAACATTCATGCAGCATTGAAGGTCCACAAGAACACAGTGCCCCCCATCATTCTTAAATGGAAGAAGTTTGGAACCAGCAAGACTCTTCCTAGAGCTGGCCGCAAGGCCAAACTGAACAATCGGGGGGGAGGGCTTTAGTCAGGGAGTTGACAAAGAACCCTGGTCACTCTGAAAGAGCTCTAGAGTTCCTCTGTGGAGATGGGAGAACATTCCAAAAGGACAACCATCTCTACAGCAGTCCACCAATCAGTCCTTTATGGTACAGTGGCCAGACAGAAGCCACTCCTCAGTAAAAGGCACATGACAGCCTGCTGTGTTTGCCAAAAGGAACTCTTTGGCCTGAATGCCAAGCGACACGTCTAGAGGAAAACTGGCACCATCGCTACAGTGATGCATAGTGGTTGCAGCATCATGCTGTGGGGATGTTTTTCAGCGGCAGGGACTGGGAGTCTAGTCAGGTTTGAGGCAAAGGTAAACGGAGAAAAGTACAGAGATATCCTTAATGAAAACCTGCTCCATAGCGCTCAGAACCTCAGACTGGGGCGAAGGTTCACCTTCCAACAGGACAATGACCCTAAGCAGGGGTGGCTTCTGGACAAGTCTCTGAATGTTCTTGAGTGGCCCAGCCAGAGCTTGGACTTGAACCCAATCGAACATCTCGGGAGAGACCTGAAAATAGCTGTGCAGTAACGCTCCCCATCCAACCTGACAGCGCTTGAGAGGATCTGCAGAGAAGAATGGGAGAAACTCCCCAAATACAGGTGTGCCAAGCTTGTAGCGTCATACCCAAGAAGACTCAATGCTGTAGTCGCTGCCAAAGGTGCTTCAACCAAGTACTGAGTAAAGGGTCTGAATACTTATGTAAATGTGATATTACAGTTTTTTATTATTATAAATTAGCAAAAGTTTTTATTTTTTAACTGTTTTTGCCTTGTCGTTATGGGGTATTGTGTGTAGATTGATGAGGAGGGGAAAAAAACGTTTTAATACATTTTACAATAAGGCTGTACGTAACAAAATGTGAAAAAGAACACTTTCCAAAGGCACTGTATCTATAATACATTGGTTTACACGATATTGGTTTATATTTGATAAGCTGTTTGATCAACGCTTTCCTTTACAGTAGTGGATAATTTTTTTTAGACATGTTGCCTGGATGCTAATGTCCTTCTAGAGTTATAATATGTACTTATATGGAGGTAACGGCAAAACGGAAAAGAATAACGGTCATTCCTGGGCTTTGAGCGTAGACAATGTCAAGAGCTCGAGTCAAATGTCAAGAGTCGACTGTATGGTTTTACCTATTGAGCACGAAACATCTTTTTGTAAAATATTTATAATGTGATGCGTAGCAATGATACCATGTTGCAGGGGTGGGATGTAACAAAGGGACAGTTACGCCACGATGGAGGATCAAAACCCCTGCGTGCGATGGTGGCATTTTCAATTTGACATGATGGAGGGTGTCATTATCAAAGAACCCAGCCCAGCATTTCCAGAGTCATAATTAGGAATGAATCAAATTCCACAAAATGCTTCTGATCGGAAGGTTTTGGGACGCCATAATTGCGGCAACACCACCTCAGAAACAGCTTGAAATTGATTTGTTATTGTCCAAAAAAAACTGTATTAAAGTATAGGTCCTAGAGTTTTTCTCGTTCTGGTCACGTGGTAAGAACAAACTCCCATGCTTAACTATACCTAATGCTACCCAGTTAGTAAAACAGGACAAAACCGCAACCCATTAGGATTGTTCAACCAGTTTTGCCACCAGGTACGAGTGCTATAGTCTGACATATTGTGCATAAAGACTCAGTAAATAGAACAATCCCCATTATAGTCCATTGAAATTTTGTGGAGTAAACCACACTGCTTTCCTTGGGCCTGTCTGACTTGGCACCCATCAGCAGAAGGTAAATTCCCCTGACAAGACAAAATAAATCCTCAGCCCCCTGCTTCTTCTCTTCTTCTGCTTCCCGCTCTCTTTCGTTGACGTGCCAAACAATGACAAGTGGAGTCTATTTTCGCACGTTATTTTCCTTATTGCTGTTTACCGTCGGCCCTGTTTAATATTCATAATTAAGTGTCCTCCTCTACCATTTAGAGGCCGGTCAATGTCAATTATTGGGTGTTTACTCTTGGACTGCAGGAGTGAACGCGGCAGAGCCCTTACAGCCCATCTGAGAGGAGCCTTGACCCCTTCTCGACTTTTGGTTAGCAACCAAATTAGCATTAGCTCTGCCAGTGCTAGGCTGTCTTTTTCTCTCTTTCTCACTCTCTTTCTGTCTTTGCTGCAATATTAGCAATATCACCAGTCGCTACTGTATATTACCTGTTTTTTTACTGTTGTTTTATTTCTTTACTTACCTATTGTTCACCTAACACTTTTTTTTTGCGTTATTGGTTAGAGCCTGTAAGTAAGCATTTCGCTGTAAGGGCTACACCTGTTGTACTCGGCGCACGTGACAAATACACTTTGATTTGATCATTTTTTGAAAGTTAGCGATTGTGTTAGCGGTGAAGCATAGCGTAGCTTCAGCCGTCACGTCAGCAATTTTGTAAGCAGTAATGTAGTGTCTATGAAGGTGGTTAGTTGGTATTAGCGCCAACATTTGCGAATAACATACTAGCTACAACAATACGTCTCAGCGGAGCCTCAACCCTATCAGTCTCTCACTCTCACTCCTTCCATTTCCTCTGAGGGGTGCCCCGGATAATTAACACTGTATCTTCCAGAGTGGAGGCCTGACCCTGTCAGACCCTCATGAAGTGTAGCGAGCACAGGAGGAATCCCTGGGGCAATCCTGACTACTTCCCAGTAGGTTCCTCAAAGGGCTCTGCCATGCTGGTCGGAGGCCTCCCTTCTCCAGCTGTTTTCCAGGCTGTAGCAGCTGGTGCTGCTGGCCAGGCCAACATGGGACCTGCTGATGATCTCATCATCCTCAGACAGTGTATCTACATCAGCGTGATACAGTAATAGCATAACGCTGTATTCAAGGTTATGAAGGGATTTATCACCGAGAATGATTTGTAGACATGTTTGTAGCGCTACTGTTGTGTCTATTTTATGGAGGAAAGTGTAGTCCTTTTTAGATTACACAATATTTATTCTATTCTTTTTTTGTTAAAACGGTACTTTGTGAAAGGTTGGTTTGAAGGCTAATAGTTAAGATATAACACGTTTGATGATTCCTACAATAGACTTTGAGTGAAGGTTGTTAAAGGAGAAAGTGTGATACAGGCTTTTATCGACTTTCCTCAGTATCCGATCAATTTTCAAGGCTGGATTGTTTTCTGTCTGCAGCGGAAGACTGTTTAAAAAAAATGAATACATCATTGTGTTGTTAACAGAGGGCAGTAACAGCGAGTGGAGAAAACCACCGGGGAATCCAAGCGAGAGAAAAAAAATATTGCAGCCAGTCCGGTGAAGTCCACAAAGCATATTGCATGTACCAGACCTACAGCATGGTCAAGCAAGGTAATGTTTCCCACACTACTACTAAACAACTATTCTTTTAGAACCACGAAGAGTTACCGCTACTCGCTAAACAGGTGCTGCTTCCACTATTCCAGCACTATTTCAACATCATCAAATCCCCTCTGCTTAGTCTCACACAGTGACAACTAAAAGACACCGCAAACAATTGAATCCAATCAACGTAAGGTAAATATGACATGGCTGTCCATGGTGCTGATTTCTATGTGTTACGTGTGTGTGTGTGTGTGCGTGTGCATGCGCACTGGTAGAAAAAACATGTTGATTCACCCTACTTGTAGAGAAACACCAATGCCATCCTGGCTATCTGGCTAAAATGCTTGCTCAGTAGCCTAACTTCCTTTCATGGGGCAACGATGAGCCTACCTAGTTAACATTAGCCTTTTACATCTAGCTACATGTTGAGCTTTCCATCCTCTCAGGCCAGGGGGCACAATGTATGAATTTATGGCTGGATCACAATCGCCCTTATTATCATTGGCCAGTACGGAGAATTAAGTAAAACTATGAGTCCAAATCCCTATCTCCATCCATGGAAAATTTAGGAAAGGGACCATTTCTAGCTAGCCACCGGAGGACAACAACACAACGAGATGCAGAAATTCAACAGTAAAATTACCTTACCGAAGAGCTCAGGGATTTCAACGTGGCACCGTCATAGTGGCAGGATCTTTACATAGATATTTCCAACAAGTCAGTTCGTCAAATTTCTGTCCTGCTAAAGGTCAACTGTAAGTGCTGTTATTGTGGAAATGTCTAGGAGTAACAACGGCTCAGCCGCGAAGTGGTAGGCCACACAAGCTCACAGAACAGGACCACCGAGTGATGAAGCGCGTAGCACATAAAAATCATCTGTCCTCGGTTGCAACACTCTACCGAGTTCCAAACTGCCTCTGGAAGCAACATCAGCACAGGATCTGTTCGTTGGGAGCTTCATGACTTGGGTTTCCAATGCAGAGCAGCCCCACACAAGCCTAAGATCACCATGCATAATGCCAAACATCGGCTGGAGTGGTGTAAAGCTCACCGTCTTTGTACTCTGGAGCAGTGGAAACGTGTTCTCTAGAGTGATGAATCACGCTTCACCGTCTGGCAGTCCGGTGGACTAATCTGTGTTTGGCGGATGACAGTAGAACGCTACCTGCCCGAATGTATAGTGCCAACTGTAAAGTTTGGTGAAGGAGGAATAATGGTCTGGGACTGTTTTTCATGGTTCAGGCTAGGCCCCCTAGTTCCAGTGAAGGGAAATCTTAACACTACAGCATACAATGACATTCTAGACGATTCTGTGGTTCTAACTTTGCGGCTACAGTTTGGGGAAAGCCCTTTCCTGTTTCAGTATGACAATGGCCCCGTGCACAAAGTGAGGGACATACAGAAATGGTTTGTCAAGATTGGTGTGGAAGAACTTGACTGGCCTGCACAGAGCCCTGACCTCAACCCCATCAAACACCATTGGATGAATTGGAACGCTGGCTAATGCCAGGCCTAACATCAGTGCCTGACCTCACTAATGCTCTTGTGGCTGAATGGAAGCAAGTCCCCACAGCAATGTTCCAACATCTAGTGCAAAGCCGTTCCAGAACTCCATATTAATGCCCATGATTTTAGAATGAGATGTTCAAAGAGCAGGTGTCCACATACTTTTGGTTATGTGAATCGAAGGAAAATTCTTTTTTTTTTTTTTTTCCTGGTACATGTTTGGGGGAAGCTTGGCTTCCCTTGGCCTCCATGAATAGACAGCACTGACAGAGATACCTCTTTGAAAGGATTTCAAATAAATAGAACACAAAAGGGAAGAAAGAGATTCTCACCTCTCGTCTCTCTTACCTTACACAACCTGACGTTCACGAGCAAGTCAATATCCCCATTTTACAATATCAGAATATTTCCCAGTCCATGTGAGGCCTTTTGAGAGGGAACGGCATGGTAGCACTAGTTGCCCTCTGTGAGTTCCATGTAAATAGAAGGTTGAACCTTTTAGCAAATCACATGTTCATCCGCTGTTTGACACACCCAGAGGGTGTGTGTGTGGGTGCGTGTTTGTGTGGGGTGTGTGCGTTCAAACATGCACCGAGACAACCTCCAGAGTAGTTACGCAAAATCACAGTGCACCAATCTGATCGTAGCTTACACAGACACCGAGCAAAAAACGAACCAAACGGGCCCAGAAAAACATTTCCACTTGGTGAGAAGTGGATTGCGAAAGACAGCTAAAATGTATGGAGAAAGATTTGAAACAGGCAGAAAAGTGTGGTAGTGGGATAATACCCCATCCAGGGCTCCAGCCGGTGCCAATTTGCTGAGTTCTAATCCTGGCTGTGGCCTAAGTGCAGTATCACTTAGACTGGGGGTCACCATGACTCGACCTGTGGGGAGGTGGGGAGGCGGGCTGGGAGACAGTGAGCAATGTGTCAACAGGCACTGCCATGGAGAGGGGAAGTGAGTGGGATTGGGGTGAGTAGGGTTACAGACATACGCCCTCCTGACCCACAGCAGTTAAGTGTGTGTGTGTGTGTGTGTGTGTGTGTGTGTGTGTGTGTGTGTGTGTGTGTGTGTGTGTGTGTGTGTGTGTGTGTGTGTGTGTGTGTGCGTGCGCGTGCGCTACGACAAATTTGTATCTGCAGTTGTGCACCTGAGAGGGTTAAGAACCACATTCAGTTCCTCGTTCCTATTTGGATGTGCTGAAAGATATAGCCTAGCCCCTCAGCTCAGCTCCCCACTCTTGGGGGTCATGTATGGGCCCGAGACTAATGGAGTGGCCCCTTCCTGACGGTGATTTTTGTCTGACTCACCGCCACGATATCTCCCAGGTGCCCTTGGGCCATCGCCGAAGCGCATGGAAATCCCTCGCCGCCCTAAACGCGATGGCAGATCCCTCTAGCTGATCCATCACTGAGCGGTGGGAAATGAAATGAACTAATAAATGAAAGGAGACATACGATGATGGAATGGGATTACATCGCCCAGGATTGAGAACAGTTCCTTAAACGGATTGACCAGGGCAGTCTATTCTATAGTGCACTGCTTTTGACCAGGGCAGTCTATTCTATAGTGCACTGCTTTTGACCAGGGCAGTCTATTCTATAGTGCATTGCTTTTGACCAGGGCAGTCTATTCTATAGTGCACTGCTTTTGACCAGGGTAGCCTATTCTATAGTGCACTGCTTTTGACCAGGGCAGTCTATTCTATAGTGCACTGCTTTTGACCAGGGCAGTCTATTCTATAGTGCACTGCTTTTGACCAGGGCAGTCTATTCTATAGTGCACTGCTTTTTACCAGGACAGCCTATTCTATAGTGCACTGCTTTTGACCAGGGCAGCCTATTCTATAGTGCACTGCTTTTGACCAGGGCAGTCTATTCTATACTGCACTGCTTTTGACCAGGGCAGCCTATTCTATAGTGCACTGCTTTTGACCAGGGCAGCCTATTCTATAGTGCACTGCTTTTGACCAGGGCAGCCTATTCTATAGTGCACTGCTTTTGACCAGGGCAGCCTATTCTATAGTGCACTGCTTTTGACCAGGGCAGCCTATTCTATAGTGCACAGCTTTTGACCAGGGCAGCCTATTCTATAGTGCACTGCTTTTGACCAGGGCAGCCTATTCTATAGTGCACTGCTTTTGACCAGGGCAGCCTATTCTATAGTGCACTGCTTTTGACCAGGGCAGCCTATTCTATAGTGCACTGCTTTTGACCAGGGCAGCCTATTCTATAGTGCACTGCTTTTGACCAGGGCAGCACTGCTTTTGATTCTATTCTATAGTGCACTGCTTTTGACCAGGGCAGCCTATTCTATTCTAGTGCACTGACCAGGGCAGCTATTCTTTTGACCAGGGCAGCCTATTCTATAGTGCACTGCTTTTGACCAGGGCAGTCTATTCTATAGTGCACTGCTTTTGACCAGGGCAGTCTATTCTATAGTGCACTGCTTTTGCACTGCTTTTGACCAGGGCAGCCTATTCTATAGTGCACTGCTTTTGACCAGGGCAGTTTATTCTATAGTGCAGCTTTTGACCAGGGCAGTCTATTCATTGCTTTTGACCAGGCTTTTCAGTCTATTCTATAGTGCACTGCTTTTGACCAGGGCAGTCTATTCTATAGTGCACTGCTTTTGACCGGGGCAGTCTATTCTATAGTGCACTGCTTTTGACCAGGGCAGTCTATTCTATAGTGCACTGCTTTTGACCAGGGCAGCCTATTCTATAGTGCACTGCTTTTGACCAGGGCAGCCTATTCTATAGTGCACTGCTTTTGCCCAGGGCAGCCTATTCTATAGTGCACTGCTTTTGACCAGGGCAGCCTATTCTATAGTGCACTGCTTTTGACCAGGGGTCACGTAGAGGTCTGGTCAGAAGTAGTGTTCAACCGGGAAGCATTTGTTCTTCTTTTGCCTCTATACTCCAAAAGTGCGGTCCTTAAATCTGAACAATGATCCAACTAGGAGGTTAAAGTGCAGACTGTCAGCTTTTAATTTGAGGGTATTTTCATCCATATCAGGTGAACAGAAAATACAGCACTTTTTGTTTATAGTCTCCTGCCATTTTAGGGGGCCAAAGTATTGTGACAAATTCACTTATACAGTATGTGTATTAAAGCAGTAAAAAGTGAAGTAGTTGGTCCCATATTTATAGCACGCAATGACTGCATCAAACGTGTTACTCTACAAACGGTTTGTTTGGGTTAATTTTGTGCCCAATATAAATTAATGGTAAATAATGTATTGTGTCATTTTGTAGTAATTTGTATTGTCAATAAGAATATAATATGTTTTTAAACACTTCTGCATTAATGTGGATGCGACCGTGATTACGGATGATCCTGAATGAATTGTGAATAATGAGGAGTGAGAAAGTTACAGACGCACAAATATCATAACCCCAAAGACATGCTAACCTCTCACCATTACACTTGCATGGGAGGTTAGCATTTTTGTGGGGAGCGTGCTATTTGTGCGTCTGTAACTTTCTCACTGCCCAGGTCTGGTCTGTGTCTGACTGGTGCTGCAGATGTGGATGTCTATCTGGTCTGCATCCCACTCACCCTCCACAGGTCCACAGTCAGCGATGCAGGGTTTTCACAGGGAAAACTGCACGTTTCTTAGCAAGCTCTGGGCAGACACACAGATGTGAAATCATACACACTCAAACGTGCACGAGCACGCAAACGCACATGCACACGCTCGCAATATAACACACACACATACATACACGTACACACACACACACACACACGTACACACTCTATTTATTTGTCTATCGCAAACACACACACACACACACGCACACACACACAGCTTAGCAGCACTGTTTACTGAGATTCAGACACTTTGGTGCTGTAGGGAAAATAAAGAAGGTGTTAATGGGAGGGAGACATACATGATTCGTGCTGCTGCTTCTTGTTACTAATCACAATGTGTTCATGAGAACCGCTTGTTGTTTTTCCTCCTCTTTATTTCTGTGTTTGTCTGCTCTTTGCGGTCACGCGGTGCTGGTGCTACTGACCCCCCCCTCCACACCGGAGAGACAGAAATAGCCCCTCGTTGTGCTTGATAAATAGGGCCTACTGGCCCTTCGGTGGAACAGTGTGCGTCAGTGATGTCCGGACTTTCCCCCTCTCCCTCCCTCTTTTTTCCTCCCTCCCTCGTTTTTCCTCTCTCTCTCTCCCTCACTGATGAGAGGAGTGTCACCCCCCTCTCTCGCCTCTCTCTCTCTCTCTCTCTCTCTCTCACACCTCTCTGGTTTCTAACTCACTCTCCCTCCTTCTCTCCCTCCCTCCTTCTCTCCCGTGCCACTTGCCATTCAGAGCAGGCAGGCTGCAGGCAGTGCCGGTGCTCTAGTCTCACTGCCTCTCCTGCAGCAGGAATCGAAGGGGTTTTGTGTTGGCCTGATAGCCAGCTCTCACCCCCTTCCTCCCTCTGTACTACAGACCTTGGCGCTCAGTCCAACACACTTAGTGTTATCTCTTTGTTTCCCCCTCTCCTCTCCTTCCCTCTTTTGCCTTCTACTTTTTACACCTTTACACCGTACTACATAATGTCTGCTCAGTGAAGGATTTTGTGTGTTTCAGGAACGACTCATCAAATAAGGACACATCAGTTAAAGCGGTAATCGGCAGTAGAAACACTAACAAAATGTCCCCCCCGCCCCTAGTTTGGTAAAAAGCTGAGGGATGGGGCTGGAGAAATGTACCCACTCTCAAATTTATAGACAGAGCTATGGATGTAATGACTGACCATCCATGATATATCAATGATAGATTTTGAGGCTATATGGTGGCTATATATTTGATCTGTTTAGAAACATTGAAGTGCTGTAAAACAAGCTTGTATTTTGTGTTCTGATGGGGTACGACAGTTGAACTAAGCTCGTTCTTCAAGAATCAATGGGTTCATATCATCACATTTTAAGGATGTCGCAACTGTTGATTGCCTCTTTGTGCAGTCAAATTCAATCTACCTTCCCCATGTTTGCATATGGCAGAATATTTGTTTTGTTTTAGGTACAATTGTTCTTCAACCGCATTGTTACAGTGCCATGCCACAGGAACACAGCACGGTCAGTATTGCTTAAGCGATGTTCTTCATGTAAGAGGGGTTTCCGGAATGAGTAGGTGAACCCAGTTGCTTCCTTCTCGATTCAGATTTCACTTAACTTTTTGCATCAGCTATCTACTCTATTTTTTTTTACATTTGGTGCGTGCATTCTAGGGTTGCAATATTCCAGTAACTTTTACAGAATTCCCAGGTTTTCCAGAATTCCCAGGTTTTCCAGAATTTCCAGGTTTTCCAGAATTCCCAGGTTTTCCAGAATTTCCAGGTTTTCCAGAATTCCCAGGTTTTCCAGAATTCCCAGGTTTTCCAGAATTCCCAGGTTTTACAGAATTCCCAGGTTTTACAGAATTCCCAGGTTTTACAGAATTTCCAGGTTTTACAGAAATCACCGGTTGCAATATTCTGGTCGCCCAGCAATCATTCTGCGATTTTTTTCAAATTTAAAAATAAAATTCCAAAATAACATATGTGAAGCCACGCATTCTGTTCATGTACTGTATATAGCTTATGATTAGTTTAGGATTCCCAGCTTAGGATTCCCAGCTTAGGATTCCCAGTTTAGGATTCCCACTCTTTTATTTGTCCTTTGCTTGTCCCTTGACCACAGACAATAATAGCATCATACAGCACAGAGCAGCTCCAAAATGTGTGTGCCTGTGTGCGTGTCTGTGTGTGTCTGTGTGTGTCTGTGTGTGTCTGTGTGTGTGTGTGTGTCTGTGTGTGCGCCTGTGTGTGTGCCTGTGTGTGTGTCTGTGTGTGTGTGTGTGTGTGTGTGTGTGTGTGTGTGTGTGTGTGTGTGTGTGTGTGTGTGTGTAATGGCAAGAATATGCAAAAAGGCCGTTAGACATAAGAGACTTTTTGCCAGAAGGCACTCTCTTGCTCCTTCTCAGACACACAGCTATGGGAGCTACTCTACACACTGAACCAGAATGGCAGGAGAACCCATTTAAAAACAACACTGCTATGTGATACCAGTACTGGCCATGTGAGAAGCAGACACTGAGACAAACCCGACGAGCCAATGCATATGCTTTTGCAATGTAGTGAAGCGGAAACCACACGGATGACTATGAGTGTATGTGTGTGTGTGTAATGTGTGTGTGTGTGTGTGTGTGTGGGGGGGTGCAGAAGTTGTCTGTATTCAGTGTCGGACAAAGGTTAAGGGTGAGTCTTCCTATCTGACCTATGACCCCCACACACGTCTCCAGTGAGTTTTATGGGCCTATTTGGTTATGTAATTCCACTGCACCTTTAACAAGCTTAACCAATGGTTGCCATTGATGAATATCAGTGGTGTAAAGTACTTAAGTAAAAATACTTTAAATTACTCCGTAAGTAGTTATGGGGGGTATCTGTACTTTACTTTACTATTTATATTTTTGGCGACTTTAACTTTTTTCTTCACTACATTCCTAAAGAAAATAATGTACTTTCTACTCCATACATTTTCCCTGACACCCAAAAGTACCCCTTAGATTTTGACAGGAAAATTGTCCAATTCGCACACTTATCAAGAGAACATCTCTGGTCTTCCCTACTGCCTCTGATCTAGCGGACTCACTAAACACAAATGCTTTGATGGTAAATTATGTCTGAGTGTTGTAGTGTGCCTCTGGCTATCAGTCAAAAAAAAAAAAATGCCAGTCTGGTTTGCTTAATACTTTTACTTTTGATACTTAAGTACATTTTAGCAATTCCATTTACTTTTCATACTTAAGTATATTTAAAACCAAATACTTTTAGCCTTTTACTCAAGAGGTATTTTACTGGGTGACTTTCACTTTTACTTGAGTCATTTTCTATTAAGGTATCTTAACTTTTACTCAAGTATGACAATTGAGTACCTATTCCACCACTGATGAATAAATGTCTAGACCTAATCAGAAAAACTGAGTTAGAAAGATTTTGAGTTTGAAAGACCTCATTTTCTGCTAGTTCATCTAATTGTTAATTCCAGGATGAAACACAACATAATCATATTATCTCATCTCACCGCATTCTACACAAAAAAGAGGCTGGTTTATTGTCCTGCTATCCTGTAATCAAACCAGGTTGATGGTTGCAGTTTCGCTGTGGCTCTTTAAGCTCCACTTAATGAGAACAAGTCAAATGGTTGCTGCACACCCCTGGAACCACCAATACACACACACACACACACACACACACACACACCACTATAGAGCAGCTCAACTTATCTTAATGAGGATCTGGCTGAACCATTATCTACTGTTAACCCAATGTGGTTCTCTCTCTCTCTCTCTCCCCTCTCTCTCTCTCTCTCTCTCTCTCTCTCTCTCTCTCTCTCTCTCTCTCTCTCTCTCTCTCTCTCTCTCTCTCTCTCTCTCTCTCTCCCTCACTCCCCTCTCTCTCTCCTCTTTCTCTAAGCCTGGAGTCAGGGTAACCAACCTGGACAGTAATTGTTCCTTGCATTGGGCCTTAATTGAATTGACAAGGAGCCGGAATTGATATCATTTAACACATTGATCTTGAGAGAATGAGACGGTGTGCTTTGTGCCGAACCAACAAAAAATAGCTCTCCCTCCTCTCTTCTTTTGTTGTCTGACCATCTTATTATCTCTCTCGCTCTCTCTCTCGCGCTCTCTCTCTCTCTTCAATATACAGGGTATCTGTCAATTCTCTCTTTCTATACCTCTATCGTTCTCTCTTTCTCTCTCTCTCTCTCTTTGGCTGTCTGCCTCCACCGTGCCCCCTTATTGAACGCAGATCCCTTCATCATCTCCTCCTCTATTCTCCCAACCTCATTCTCTTTCCCCTCTCCCGCTCTCACATGGCACTAGACATCCAAATAATGTTCTGTCTGCCTCGGCCCGAGAATTGCATGTCTTATTCCACTATTAGTGGGTAGCGAGTGGGGAGGGGAGGAGGGAAGGGTGCACAGCAAAGCAATTTGCGCTGAGTGCACTACAGTACATGAGTGATTGGAGCGGGGACTGAGCGAGAGGAGAAGGAACAGCATGTTGGTCCCAGCGGTTGCACATCGAGAGCTGTTTCTACCATCCACCAGCCAGCCTGTCTCCTGGGTAAGCTGGAGTCACTTTGCCATTACCGCTTACATTATCCAACCGCCGCGGTACCTATGAGCGGTATGAGCTTATCACCACGATGCCACCCAGAACCATGGAAAATGAATGACGGGAAAGAGTCCCCTTAGAGAATGAATCGGAGAAACAATGAGCAGATGGGAGACCCTTACGGTCTGTGAATGGGGGCCATTGACAACACCTTTGGGGGTTGAATTGAAACCACAAAACCCCAACATGCATACTCCATGATGTGGTCTGTGTCGTGAAATACACACACGATGCTGTGTGTGTAGGATGGTTGGATGGATGAATAGTGATAGATGAATGGACGGTTGTTGGTTGCTGTTCCCTATTGTGTTGTCAAGGTGGATAATGGACCTGTGTGGAAGGTGTGTGGGCACATAGACAGACACACACACACACACACACACACACACCCGACAGACCACAGCTGTGACCTGGCCATGGGGAGCATGAGGCATATGATTCAACCACTGTAACCTATGATTCATGGTCGGAGGCTAACATTTAGGTGACGTTTTGACAACATTGGGATGACGTTGTGACTGCAAAACACTTTTATTTAGCATTTTATAATGAGCAATACATTCTCCATGGCGAATAGATGTCTGATGATATACATTGTAATGATGTGAATGGTAGTAATATTTAATAGTAGCTAGTTATACAACCAATACCACTATGTATTGACGTGACATAACTAGATTTATATAATTATAGCAATTACGACGACTATAATGTACATTGTAATGGTGGTAATAACAGTTAGTACTAGAGTATATGGCACAATGCATTGATTTGACTTAACTACCATCAATATGAAGGGGATAACTTCAAATTGGATACTACAAGCTTATGATTATGCATCGCAATGATGGTAATAACAGTTTGCACCTGTGTCTATGGAACAATGTATTGACATAACTAGACATGAAATGCAGATACACAAGTAATGCACTATAAGATATATTCAGCTCTGAGGTATTTAGTGGTGTTTTGGGGAAAGGATGTGCGCCCCCAAATGAAACCCTATTCTCCATGGGCCCTGGTCCAAAGTGGTGCACTATAAAGGGAATAGGGTGCCATTTGACTGGCTTCATCCAGCATTCTACTAGGAGCCAGAGGGAGCCTGCTATAACAGGTTTAGTGTGATGATGGGTTTTTTCTCCCCGGTTAGAATTCCGGCCGCTGTGTTTCACCGTTTCATAATCTACGTAATGCAGATTTGGAAGAGCTCTAGCTGGCAACTAGGCCAGGGCGATTATCAATTCTTGGAAGAAAAAAAAACAAAACACAAAAGCACGGACGAGGGTTTTGACTTTGAATTACAAAGTAATGACATTGATAGTCCAATCTTCCGCCATGATGTGTATTATGACAATGCAACACAACACAATGGTTTATGAGTGTCTCCTCTCTGTCTATTTGTCGTTGATGATCCCATTATTCTCGTGTGAAACTCACAGAAGACATACGAGTCTTGTTTAACAGTCAAATCTAGAATTGGAACATCTATATTTTTGGACTTTGAAATGAATAACCATACAGCTATTGACTCTTTGTCGTCGTTTGAATCCCAGAATGCCCCTTTAAGACACAGGAGTCTAGATGAGAAGCTCTCCCATTCTGAACATCCTCTGATTCTGCTCTCTTTTTACATTGGGTGGCAAGATCTCTTAATCCTCTGCCTCCCTACAGCGCTTAAATGACACATTAGCATGTGGCTCTCCAGGCAGCCTGGATGACTAATGTTGTCATGTCCTCTCCTCTGCGATACTGGCTTCTGTGTGTGCATGTGTGTGTGTGTGTGTGTGTGTGCGTGTGCGTGATACGCACGCACATGCACAAAACCGGAAAGGGTTCAGCCCTCCAGGACCGGAGTTGAATTGCCCGGCTGTAGGGTTTTAAGCCTTATTTGAATATTTCCCAGGGTGCCTGTCGAGTTATTTTTTTTTTTACCAGAGCCACCCATGACTGTGTTTGCTAGTGACGAAGACATGGTTGTTGCATTCAGTAGTTCTCAGTCCTGAGGCCTTCACCAAGTGAGATTGTACGTGAATATGTTGTCATTCAAATATAATGATTTTAAGACAATACAGAACCTTTTTCATAAGGCGTTCTTTTCAGGGCCAAGTTTTAATACAGTGGCCTGAAACTCATATTTGACAGGCCCTGACATTACACATGGGGTTAGGGCCGGGTAGGGCCTGTTTTTCAGCAATAACTAGGGTTACGGGCAGGGCTCAGGTATCACAATTTGCATTCGCTCTGCTGCGCAGTACAGTCATTATGTCTAAGATCATTACATGGTGTCAGAAGGGCTTCAATGTATATTAACTAGGAGAGATTATTTCACAGAAAATAATCATGTTCCTTGAGTTTTATCAACTAACTGCTCTCTCGTCTCTTCATTGAGCAGAGCAGCCCAAGCGGTGCCGTTGCTATGGATACTCGCAGACTTAGATTGCTATGAGCAGAGCGCATGCAGAGCGAGCTATGCACAGGGAGGGAGTGACAGACAGAGAGGAGCAGTTAATAGATTTACTAACAGAGGATTTTCATTAGATTTCAGGTATTGAGCAGATTTCAGGTTACATTTCGCAGAAGCAATTGGGCCTGGGTAGGGTAGGGCCTGAACGTCGCAGGCATGGGTAGGACTCAGGCTTAAAACGAATGCTCATGCAAGGCTCTATTTACAGGCCACATCAGGCACATCAACATTTAGAATTTTTAATTCACCTGCAATCTGCATTCAAAATGACAGCCACAGTTGTTGGGAATACTAAGATATGTGACTACCTTTAACATCTAAACTGGAACAACCATTTCAGTAGTGAGTGCAATAAGTCCAAGTAACAGATTGGAATAGTTTAGAAAAATGTATGTTAGTTGCAAAATATATGTATTTGTATGTATTTGAGTTGCAAAATATATGTATTTGTATGTATTTGAGTTGCAAAATATATGTATTTGTATGTATTTGAGTTGCAAAATATGAATTAATTAAACAATCAGTGAACAAAATATAGATTGAAACAAACAATTAAACAAATCTACCTGCAATAGAGTATGTTGGGAAATATGATAATGATGTGCATGGTTTTGGTTCAATTCTGGTTACTAATAATTACTGCAGTGGGTTAAATCAGGGTCACATAGAGTGTTTCTTGGTAGTCTTAAACCAATATACTTTGAAACAAAATGTGGATAAAGGACCTGTGTGGAATTTTTCGCCTAAAATGACATACCTACTTACACCTTAGCCAAATACATTTAAACTCAGTTTTTCACAATTCCTGACATTTAATCCTAGTAAAATTCCGTGTTTTAGGTCAGTTAGGATCACCACTTTAAGTTAAGAATGTGAAATGTCAGAATAATTGTAGAGAGAATGATTTATTTCAGCTTTTAATTTCTTTCATCACATTCCCAGTGGGTCAGAAGTTTACATACACTCAATTAGTATTTAGTAGGATTGCCTTTAAATTGTTTAACTTGGGTCAAACATTTCGGGTAGCCTCCTACATGATTCCCACAATAAGTTGGGTGAATTTTGGCCCCTTCCTCCTGACAGAGCTGGTGTAACTGAGTCATAGAGCAAAATGTGTGTGTTTGTGAGAGTCTCAGCTTTTCATAGACGTTTTTGTAAAATGACCTGGCCCTGGAACCCTTCGGGATCCCCCTTGGCTCACAAACACCTCTCTAACTCACAAACACCTCTCTAGCTCACAAACACCTCTCTAGCTCACAAACACCTCTCTAGCTCACAAACACCACTCTAGCTCACAAACCCTCTAGCTCACAAACACCTCTCTAGCTCACAAACACCTCTCTAGCTCACAAACACCACTCTAGCTCACAAAACACCTCTCTAGCTCACAAACACCTCTCTAGCTCACAAACACCTCTCTAGCTCACAAACACCTCTCTAGCTCACAAACACCACTCTAGCTCACAAACACCACTCTAGCTCACAAACACCACTCTAGCTCACAAACACCTCTCTAGCTCACAAACACCACTCTAGCTCACAAACACCACTCTAGCTCACAAACACCACTCTAGCTCACAAACACCACTCTAGCTCACAAACCACACTCTAGCTCACAAACACCTCTCTAGCTCACAAACACCTCTCTAGCTCACAAACACACTACTCTAGCTCACAAAAAACCACTCTAGCTCACAAACACCACTCTAGCTCACAAACACCACTCTAGCTAGCTCACAAACACCACTCTAGCTCACAAACACCTCTCTAGCTCACCCCACTCTAGCTCACAAACAACACAAACATTCTAGCTCATCCACCTAGCTAATCACAGACCTAGCTCACAAACATGCTCACAAAAATAGACAAACAAGCTCACAAACAATGCTCACAAAACCCAGAAGTCTGATGGAGCTCAAAAACATGTTTCAAAAACATGTTTAAAAGGGGTTAGAAGTCGAAAATGTACCTGCATTACAGTGGGACTCATTTGGTTAATTCAAAGGTTCTTTATCGGGCAAGAGTTCTTCAAGGAATCTTAAGAGCAGAAGAACTATTTAAAACACGCACACACACTTTAAGCTAGGTGGGTTTGCCTTTTGTTGCGTTCCCCATTGCCTAGTTAAAAATGGGCTTGCAGCCCGGGCCTATCCATCCAGATTATGAGACTGAGGTTTTCTCCTCACTGTTTGGTGCGTCATGATCTATTACCATTAGGACCGTGGCTGAGGAGTGTGTGTGTGTGTGTGTGTGTGTGTGTGTGTGTATGTGTGTGTGTCAAATGATGACTGCCTAATGCTGCTCAACATCTATATGGGGGAAAATCCATGTATCCTCTGGTTGCAGTGGCCTTGGTCGAAGGGCAAAACAGCAATACATGAAATGAATGGGAGGAATCATATCTATTTCAATGGACCTTTTTTCCCTCATGTCCTCATGTCTTTCAGAGACCAGAACTTTTAGACCTAACCTTTGACCCCATATAAGACCTAGGGATGTAGACACTGTGTAGTGTTCCCATTCAGTCATTGACACTCACTGCCTCGCTGTACACAAAGACGTGTATTTACCATGGGCTGTCATCGATCTCAATCGTCTTGAACGGAACAATACCCAAGGCCAGGCAATATTTATAAAACGTACAAATAGTCAACATTTTGGAGAGCAGTGTTTGCGTTCTTTATTTATATGGGTTATTCTCATTGAGATCACATCTCTTTTACAAGAGTGATCTATTCAAGTGCCAGTTGAAGTACTCCATAAGAGAGTCTCCCCATATACCCTCATGCTAAGTGTGTTAGGCAAGATCTCACTCCTCTTGAACCAGACCAGACAATATTTCGGAAAAAAAAGTAACAGTAATAAAACAAAATTGGACAAGAGGGTCACTTGAATAACCCCTCATGATAAGGTAAGAACATTCTGGAAGAACAGTCCACTCCATTAACCTGATCCTCGATGTGTTTGTGCTGTCTTGCCAAACCCTTATGGCTGTCACTTACAGTAGGTTATCACTCCATTGTTTACATGTCTCCAAATAGAGGTCTCTGATTGATTGTTTTATTGGACAGGAAGTTGTTCCTGCTCTGTAATAGGTCTTTTGGAGTGTATAACCCTTGGGTCATGCCTACTCCCTCGCCGGTGCCTACTTCTCCCAGGGACCCAAACAAGACCCTGAGGACAGGCAGAGGGGCCCGAAGGGCCTGGACACCGTTTAAATTGCTATGATTGGCCCGAGAATGCTCTCGGGCGGTGGAGGCGCGATTTTAAAGAGGGGGCCCATTGCCGTTTAGAGCAATCTGCTGGGGGCATTCCCCTCTCGCAATTTTTTTGTTGTCTTGTTTGATGGGAAACAATTTCAGGACTAATGGGAAACAATAATGTTTATAGCCTTGGTGGTGACAAACACATTGAAAGTGACAGAAAACCTTAACCTTGAGAACGTAGAAAGACACAAAAAAAAGAAACCAAAAGAATGAAATAATGAATTGAAGGGAGTTGGAGAGGGCTGATCTGAATTTTGATTGGGGCACAAAATAGACGACAGATGACGTTGAGTGTTCTTTTCTGCTTTTAGTATCATAAGGATCATGGTAACACGACACATACATCCTCCCGAGCACAACATCTCCTTTAATTAAGAAATCTGCAGTTCAGTCAACGGAGACAGGGCCCTGACAGTGTCATTTGAGACTTAGACTTGGTTCAGTTCAGTGGGACCTTTCAATGTTCAATCAATTTAGCTGTACAGCAGCACCAGATACCATATTGAAAAGCAAATAATGAACACTCCGACAAGACTGAAGTGAGATATCTAGCCAATACTACATCCACTCCGTTATACAACGCTAGATACGGGAGATAATGGTGACCCTTATAGCCCTCAATGTGATGTTCCCCATATTACAGGCCTACACATGTACCATTATCTCCCGTATCTAGCGTTGTATAACAGAGTGGATGTAGTATTGTAATGGCTCTGTAATAGAGTGGACCAGACACGCAAAACTCTCCCATAGTGACACAATGAGGATATGGTGTTCACATCCAAAACATGTCTAACCGTTCATGTAAATGGTCCTTCCTTACCACTCATTGGCATGTCCAGTATCTACACTACCCTCCATAATATTATTATTCTGCTTCTTTGCTAGGCTAGGAGGGGAGAGCGTGTACCGATGTAGGATCTTAATTTGAGACAGTTTGCCACAGCATGAAAATAATCCTGCAGCAAAAGGAAATGTGTATTATTATGTGGATTCTAATTAATGGGCATTTTTTTAGGGGTTGAGAGATGTATCATTAGGGCAAGTCAAGTTTGACATGACCAACGCGACAAGTTTGTGTTTCCTGCTGGGCAACAAAAGAGTGATCAAATTAAGCTCCTTCATCTGTAGATGTTAGGTTGCTCTCTCTTCCCAACAAGATAATGATGTTAACACACTCCACTGTAGGACGGGATTGGAATGGGGTTGCTACGGCAACCAGGCAATTAATGTTGTATTCTCTGCTATTGCTTTGACTGGAGTGTCGTCGGCGTCTCTGTACAATCTGTTGATTCGGATCTTTGATGGGCTCGCTAACATTGATGGGTTCGCTAACTTTGATGGGCTCGCTAACTTTGATGGGCTCGCTAACTTTGATGGGCTCGCTAACTTTGATGGGCTCACTATCTTTGATGGGCTCGCTAACTTTGATGGGCTCACTAACTTTGATGGGCTCGCTAACTTTGATGGGGCTAACTTTGATGGGCTCACTAACTTTGATGGGCTCACTAACTTTGATGGGCTCACTAACTTTGATGGGCTCTTTGATGGGCTCACTAACTTTGATGGGCTCACTAACTTTGATGGGCTCACTAACTTTGATGGGCTCACTAACTTTGATGGGCTCGCTAACTTTGATGGGCTTGATGGGCTCGCTAACTTTGATGGGCTCGCTAACTTTGATGGGCTCGCTAACTTTGATGGGCTCACTAACTTTGATGGGCTCGCTAACTTTGATGGGCTCACTAACTTTGATGGGCTCGCTAACTTTGATGGGCTCGCTAACTTTGATGGGCTCGCTAACTAAGGTATTGCGGTAAGAGGCGGCTTCCAATGAACCGAGCCGTCAGTCTAGCCAGCAGATGGCACCTGGTTGTAACTGAATTCATGTTGAATGTAGCAAACAGTGTTTGTTAAAGGGTGTTTGTTTAAACCCGCCTTCTTACATCCCCAAGGATTCTATTGAAGTCCCCTACATACTGTATGCCCAATGTATCGCTCCCCTTGCTCTCTTTTTAGCATCTGTTTGTCTCCCCTCTTTCTTGCATTCGCTCAGCACAATTTTTGCCATTTATTTATCGCTCGTTCTCTTCCTCTCCCTTTCTTGTCATCTTTATTCCCCTCTCCCTCTCTCTTCTCCTCTCCATCCCTCCCTCCCGAGGTTAAGAGGTTAAGAAGCTAGGCGATGCCTAACCCCTGAACTCTAACCCCGGACTGTAGGAATCACGCCGCCTCATCGCCCTATTGAACCCTCCAAAACAAATTCCTAACACAACATTAAGGATCTTTATGCCCTATTTAATGGAAGTCCCCTACGCAAAGGTTATCTCTCCTTTCATCATCATAGGCCTCCAAATGGGACCCAATACGCTCCAAAGGGGCCACTGCGAAAATGAAAGGGAGTGTACTAAGGTCATTACCAGAATGCTTTGGAATATCATTGTCTCAGCTTCAGCATTATTTACGCTCGCTATCGCCCATAAACAATGAATATTTTTGGGTGGGACCGTTTATCCTTCTCTCTGGCAGTGATTCTCCTTTGATTCCATCAGGCGGTAATGGATTTGATATCTTTGATAGGCAATCTGTTTTATCCTTATTAACTGTTCACGGCTTGAGGCATGACAATACATCCAACCGCCAACCAGCCAACCGCCCAAGTCCTTTCCCCAGGGCCCCTAGGGAACGCTGCCTGTTGCTTGCCCCCTGTTTGTCCCCCCCCTCCTCCTCTTCGCCGATCCATGAGACAATAGATGGAATCTCACCTACGTTGCTGCAGCACCGTGTCCCTTGAAATGGAACATCGCTCGCCTTTAGTCTGCCATCAATATTTAATGGCCACCACTTGATTGTTCTATTTTTTGAGAGAGAGAGAGAGACAGAGAGAGAGACAGAGAGAGAGACAGAGAGAGACAGAGAGAGACAGAGAGAGAGACAGAGTGAGAGACAGAGAGAGACAGAGAGAGAGAGAGAGAGAGACAGAGAGAGAGACAGAGAGAGAGACAGAGAGAGACAGAGAGAGACAGAGACAGTCAGGGAGAGGGAGGAAGAGAGAGGAATAGATGTTATTGTCATTGAGCGTGAGGTGACACTTGTGACTGTAACCAGCTGTAGACTGTCTGAGAGGGCCTGGGGGAAGAGGGGGCAGAAGGAAGGGCCAGCAGCCTAGCTGCCGCTAACACCACAGAAACTCCTAATTGTTCTCCAACAACACAAGGCCTCATATTGACCCCTCTCTCTTTCTCTGTTTTGTCTTTCTAGTCACTTACTCGCTAACAGAATAGGGTTTTATTCAGTGACAGCTAAAGGCCCTTGAGAAAGAAGCTATAATATATTATTTTTAGTCACACATTCACTAACAACATTTGGCGTCATTTGTTGAGCTCTAAAAACCCTTGAGATAGAAACTGGATTAAAGCTGCCGTTTGTAGTGTTACCAACCCAGTCCAAGTGGCCTAGTTAGCATGTACAGAAACCCACCTGGTTACGATTGCTTGTGTACCTCCAAAGCCTACAGTACTTCCCCTGTTAACTTGGTTTCATGCTTGATGGAATTTCTCAGAAAGGGCTCCATGGTTGCTCCCATGCAAGTCGTCTTCGTCTGATGTCGGTCACCACGCCATCTTATTTGCTCTGTACTCTCCTTCTCAACCTGTGTGTATTGTAGTCCCCTCACACTCTTCTTTTATCCAGCCCTGTTGCTTTCTCTTACGCCTTGAACATCCAAAAGGCACTTACTGTATGAGAAACCGGAGGCAGAGAGTATTCCAGGAACTATTCCCCTCCTCTCCTCCCTTTTAACTGCAGTACAAACCTTTGTGCTCCCATTCCCTCCTGTAGTGTGTTACAAGCATAATGCACTTTGTGATGTGAGCAGTTGTGTGTGTGATGATGAATTAGTAACGTTACACAGGTAACACCGAGGTAACACTGTGTCTCTCTGTTCCCCTCTCTCTCTCTACAGACTGGCAGGAAAGAGAAAGGAGACCCACTGAACTCTGCCATCGACAAGATGACCAAGAAGACCAGGGATCTGCGCAGACAGGTGGGTCACAGTGTCCAAAGCTGAGTTTGATGGACGCCATGTTTGCACCAAAGAGTTTGACCAACCTGGTTCGGAACGAACTCTGACATGATTAGTTACAGACGCCATATTTGCACTAAAAAGGCAATCGTATAGGGACAGTCTGGCCAACTCTGTTCCAACCCAAAAAGGACATGACTGGCTAAAGATGCCATTTTTTGTACTCCAATGCAATTTATATGGACAGTGTGGCCAACTTGGCTTCAACCAACACCTGACATGATTAGCTATAATAGACACACCATATTTTCACTGAAAGGCAATCATACTATACATGGAGAGAGTTTGGCCAGTTTAGCTCCAACCCATATCTGACATGACTGGTTATATATGCGACATCCTTGAGCCCTTTGACACCTATTCGATGATGGAGCCAACAAGTCTTCTTGTTACCATGTTGGCCAAACCCTCCGTAGTACCTGATTCATGGTCTGCACTTACACATTGCACAGACTGACACTCGATCCTGCATAGACAGACTGCTATTCAGATATTCAATATCGCATGCAGTCTCACTTCACAAACACAGAGCTAAAGAGCCAAATGTGTTTCTGTCATTCAAATCTATCGACCGATCTTTAGACGTACACACTTGATTTCATGAATCTCAGGGGAGTATAGAGGCTGAGAGCTCGGAGCTATTACTTTCTCCCAAATTGCAATGCTCCTCTCCATTAGTGGCCCAAAAGGAGACACTTCATGTAGTGTTACATCTTGTTATAGGAATCAAAAGTCAAATTGATTTCTTTGGGAAGGCAATCTCATTTTGCCTCCCCATTCTTTCTACCCAAAATATGTTTTATTTTTTTGTACAGTATAATTCATCAAAAAATTCAGATCTGGCGAATGGTATTCACGGTAACCCAAAAGTTATTCCTTCACTTCTATTAAAGAGGTGTATTTCACAGCTCTATTACACAGTATTTATCAACCAAACAAGTGTCAATCTTACAGTATATCTTTAAAATGGCAATGACCTACAGTGCCACAGCTGTTGATAACTTAAATATTGGTCTAATAACTAATGAACTGAAAACACAGATTGATCAACTCCGACTGAACACGGTCTCCAACCTAGAAACAGGAAGTGGTGGAAAAAAGAACTAAATCATACTTGAGTAAAAGTAAAGATACCTTAACAGAAAATGAGTCAAGTAAAAGTGAAAGTTACCCTGTAAAATACTACTTGAGTAAAAGTCTAAAGTCCTTAAGTGCAGTGGTAGAAAAAGTACAAAATTGTCATACTTGAGTAAAAGTACAAAGTAAAAGTAAATGCTACACATCAAATTCCTTATATTAAGCAAACTAGACGGCACTATTTTCGTATTCTTTTTCAATTAAGGACAGAAGGTGTTCACTTCAACACTCAGACATAATTTCCAAACACAGTAGTTGTGTTTTGTGAGTCTGCCATATCAGAGGCAGTAGGGATGACAAAGTGTTATATTGAAAGGTGCCATAATTTTGTCCTGCTTGAGCATTCTAAATGTAACGAGTACTTTTGTGTGTCAGGGAAAATTTAAGGAGTTATTTTCTTTAGGAATGGAGTGGAGTAAAAGTAAAAGTAGTCAAAAATGTAAATAGTGAAGTACAGATACCCCAAAAAACTACTGACGTAGTACTTTAAAAGTATTTTTATGCTTCACATCTACCTGCTGTGATCTCATAAAATATTCATACCTCTTGACTTATTCCACATTTTGTTATGTTACAGTCTGATTTCAAAATGGATTAAATAGATATATTTTTATCTCACACATTTACACACAATAGCCCACAATGACAAAGTGAAAACATGTTTTTAGACATTTTTGCTAATTTATTGAAAATTAAATACATAAATATTTCACTATTATTTTCAAAATTCTTTGAGCTCTGTCAAATTGGTTGTTGATAATTGCTAGGCAACCATTTTCAGATTTTGCCATAGATTTTCAAGTAGATTTAAGTCAGAACTGTAACTCGGCCACTCAGGAAGATTCACTGTCTTCTTGGTAAGCAACTCCAGTGTAGATTTGGCCTTGTGTTTTAGGTTATTGTCCTGCTGAAAGTTGAATTCATCTCCCAGTGTCTGGTGGAAAGCAAACTGAAACAAGTGTTTCCATAGGATTTTTCCTGTGCTGTAATTTCTAAAATGGTTTACCTGATATAGATGAAAATACCCTAAAATCAAAGCTGACAGTCTGCTATTTAAGTCTGCTATTGTAAAGTACTCTCGTACAGAGACTAAATAACCCAACTTTTGTCACTGTGCCAATACGTTTGGAGTTCACTGTAGTGGAGACAAAGAGGAGACATAGAGGAGACAGAGGGGATTCATAGAGGAGACAGAGGGGAGGCATAGAGGAGGCATAGAGGAGACAGAGGGGAGATATAGTGGAGACAGAAAGGAGAGGGGGGACATAGAGAAGACATAGAGAAGACAGAGGGGAGGCATAGAGGAGACAGAGGGGAGATATAGTGGAGACAGAAGGGAGAGGGGAGGCATAGAGGAGGCATAGAGGAGACAGAAGGGAGAGGGGGGACATAGAGGAGACATAGAGGAGGCATAGAGAAAGCAGAAGGGAGGCATAGAGGAGGCATAGAGGAGACAAAGGGGAGATATAGTGGAGACAGAAGGGAGAGGGGGGACATAGAGGAGACATAGAGGAGGCATAGAGGAGGCAGAAGGGAGGCATAGAGGAGACAGAGGGGAGATATAGTGGAGACAGAAGGGAGAGGGGAGGGGGACATAGAGGAGACAGAGGAGGGGGACATAGAGGAGACATAGAGGAGGCATAGAGAAAGCAGAAGGGAGGGAGGACATAGAGGAGACAGAGGGGAGATATAGTGGAGACAGAAGGGAGAGGGGGGGGACATAGAGGAGGCAGAGGGAGGGAGGCATAGAGGAGACATAGAGGAGACATAGAGGAGGGAGACAGAGAGGGAGATATAGTGGAGAGGCAGAAGGGAGAGGGGAGACAAAGAGGAGACAGAGGGAGAGGTGGAGACAGAAGGGAGAGGGGGACAAAGAGGAGACAGAGGGGAGGGAGGGATAGGGGAGGCATAGAGGGGACATAGAGGAGACAGAGGGGAGATATAGTGGTGACAGAAGGGAGAGGGGGGACATAGAGGAGACAGAGGGGAGGCATAGAGGAGGCAGAGAGGAGGCATAGAGGAGACAGAGGGGAAGCATAGAGGAGGCAGAGGGGAGGTATAGAGGATACAGGGGGAGGGAAAGACGGGAGCAGAAAAGCAGGAATTACACAGAGGGTCTGATATAGTAATTATGTCACAACTGCCCCAGAGGGGGCAATTCAATGGTGCTAAGAGACACTAGACCTTCCAGGAGGGAGGGGAACTGAGCAAAGAGGCTTTGTCTGTGAAGTAACTTTGTGTGTGTGTGTGTGTGTGTGTGTGTGTGTGTGTGTGTGTTTGTGTGTGTGTGTGTGTGTGTGTGTGTGTGTGTGTGTGTGTGTGTGTGTGTGTGTGTGTGTGTGTGTGTGTGTGCCATAATCCCTTGTGTATGGCAGCCATCTCATGTTAGAACACAGAAACACACACAACAGTTGACACCTTTGTGTCATTGTGAAGACGGGAGAGAACAGTGAGGGAATTAGTACAATGACAGTGACAGCTGTCAGGAATACACACTGTGTGCAATTATAGGGTTTAACATGATTTTTGAATGACTACCTCATCTCTGTACCCCACACATACAGTTATTTGTAAGGTCCCTCAGTCGAGCAGTGAATTGCAAACACCGATTCAACCACAAAGAGCAGAGGATTTCCAGTACCTTACAGTACCTTTGGTAAACGGGTAAAAATAACTAACAGACGTTGGATGGTGATGATTAATTACACGTTGGATGGTGTACCAGATACAGATATCCTTCCTAACTCAATTGCCCGAGAGGAAGGAAACTGCTCAGGGATTTCACCATGAGGCCAATGGTGACTTTTAAACAGTTACAGAGTGTAATGGCTGTGATAGGAGAAAACTGAGGATGGATCAACAACATTGTAATTACTCCACAATACTAACCTAATTGACAGAGTGAGAAGAAGGAAGCTTGGGACAGAATAAAAAATATTCCAAAACTAAACTAATACTGCAAATATTGTGGCAAAGCAATTCACTTTTTGCCTTGTGTATATAGTTGAAGTCGGAAGTTTACATACACCTCAGCCAAATCCATTTAAACTCAGTTTTTCACAATTCCTGACATTTAATTCTAGTGAAAATTCTCTGTCGTAGATCAGTTAGGATCACCACTTTATTTTAAGAATGTGAAATGTCAAAATAATAGTAGAGTTAATGATTTATTTCAGATTTGATTTCTTTCATCACATTCCCAGTGGGTCAGAAGTTTACATACACTCAATTAGAATTTGGTAGCATTGCCTTTAAATTGTTTAACTTGGGTCAAACATTTCAGGTAGCCTCCCACGAGCTTCCAACAATAAGCCTGGTGAATTTTGGCCCATGAATTTTGGCCCCTTCCTCCTGACAGAGCTGGTGTAACTGAGTCAGGTTTTTAGGCCTCCTTGCTCACAGACACCATTTCAGTTCTGCCCAAAAATGTTCTATAGGATTGAGGTGATGGGCTTTGTGATGGCCACTCCAATACCTAGACTTTGTTGTCCTTAAGCCATTTTGTCACAACTTTGGATGTATGCTTGGGGTCATTGTCCATTTGGAAGACCCCATTTGCGACCAAGCTTTAACTTCCTGACTGATGTCTTGAGATATTGCTTCAATATATCCACATAATTTTCCACCCTCATGATCCCATCTATTTTGTGATGTGCACCAGTTCCTCCTGCAGCAAAGCAACCCCACAACATGATGCCGCCACCCCGTGCTTCACGGTTGGGATGAGGTTCTTCAGCTTGCAAGCATCCCCCTTTTTCCTCCAAACATAACCATGGTCATTATGGCCAAACAGTTCTAATTTTGTTTCATCAGACCAGAGGACATTTCTCCAACAAGTACGATCTTTGTCCCCATGTGCAATTGCTTTTAATGGCGGTTTTGGAGCAGTGGCTTCTTCCTTGTTGAGCGGCCTTTCAGGTTATGTCGATATAGGACTTGTTTTACTGTGGCTATAGATACTTTTGTACCTGTTTCCTTCAGCATCTTCACAATGTACTTTGCTGTTGTTCTGGGATTGATTTGCACTTTTCGCACCAAAGTAGGTTCATCTCTAGGAGACAGAACGTGTCTCCTTCCTGAGAGGTGTGACGGCTGCGTGGTCCCATGGTGTTTATACTTGCGTACTATTATTTGTACAGATGAATGTGGTACCTTAAGGCGTTTGAAAATTGCTCCCAAGGATGATCCAGACTTGTGGACGTCTACAATTGTTTTTCTGAGGTCTTGGCTGATTTATTTTGATTTTCCTATGATGTCAAGCAAAGAGGCACTGAGTTTGAAGGTAGGCCTTGAAATATATCCACAGGGACCCCTCCAATTGACTCAAATTATGTCAATTAGCCTATCAGAAGCTTCTAAAGCCATGACATCATTTTCTGGAATTTCCCAAGCTGTTTAAATGCACAGTCAACTTAGTCTATGTAAACTTCTGACTCACTGGAATTGTGATACAGTGAATTATAATTGAAATAATCTGTCTGTAAACAATTGTTGGAAAAATTACTTGTGCCATGCACAAAGTAGATGTCCTAACTGACTTGCCAAAACTATAGTTTGTTTAATAAGAAATGTGTGGAGTGGTTGAAAAACAGGTTTAAATTAATCCAAATGTATGTAAACTTCTGACTTCAACTGTATAGTGTTATGTTTAGGGCAAATCCAATACAACACATTACTGAGTGCCACTCTTCATATTTTCAAGCATACTGCATCATGTTATGGGTATGCTTTTAACCATTAAGGACTGGGAGTTTTTCCAGGATAAATGGAATGGAGCTAAGCACAGGAAAAATCCAATAGAAACACTTGGTTCAGTTTGCTTTCCACCAGACACTGGGAGATGAATCCACCGTTCAGCAGGACAATAACCTAAAACACAAGGCCAAATCTACACTGGAGTTGTTTACCAAGAAGACAGTGAATCTTCCTGAGTGGCCGAGTTACAGTTTTGACTTAAATCTACTTGAAAATCTATGGCAAAATCTGAAAATGGTTGTCTAGCAATTATTAACAACCAATTTGACAGAGCTCAAAGAATTTTGAAAATAATAGTGAAATATTTATGTATTTAATTTTCTATAGATTTGTAAAAATGTCTAAAAACATGTTTTCACTTTGTCATTGTGGGCTATTGTGTGTAAATGTGTGAGATAAAAATATATCTATTTAATCCATTTTGAATTCAGACTGTAACACAACAAAATGTGGAATGAGTCAAGGGATTTGAATACTTTCTGAGATCACAGCAGGTAGATGTGAAGCATGAACCTATGGTATACAGATGTAGGATCTTAATTTGACCTGTGTTGTCGCAACAACAGGATTTGAACGTTTAGTCCATTATGCTGCTTGATCAGTGGTTAGGCTATTAGCTGTTCAAAATAAGTCTGCATGAAAAGTGGAATACTGTTATTATAACTGTGTGTAGGTGTCTTTTCCATTCATGTATGTGCATGGTTATTCAAATATCTGACTGGACGTTAGTATTCAAATACTTAGGCAAGTATTCAGATTATAGGCCTATTTTGAAAAGATTTTAACACTGATAAGGCTTTTTCTAAATTAAATACAAAATATCCTTGTGACAATGTTACATACCAGGATATACCATGACAATTACATTTATTAATTTAATAAAACAAACTTTTCAATGTAGTTTTATGACGTGCAAATGCGCCCCATAAAAAGATTGGTAGCCTACCGATAGCCTTCACGTGTTTAACTTGTTGTTTATGTTGGCCAGTCAATGTGGCAGAGAGGCTGAATGCTCCCCATATTGTTCTTATTTACTTTTCTCTTTTCTCTTTTACTTTGCTCTTTTGCACACCAGTATTTCTACTTGCACATCATCATCTGCTCATCTATCACTCCAGTGTTAATTTGCTCAACTGTAATTACCTCGCTACTATGGCCTATTTATTGCCTTACCTCCTCACACCATTTGCACACACTGTATGTAGACTTATTTATTTCTATTGTGTTATTGACTGTTTTGTTTATTCCATGTATAACTCTGTATGTGTCGAATTGCTATGCTTTATCTTGGCCAGGCCGCAGTTGTAAACGAGAACTTGCTCTCAACTAGCTTACCTGGTTAAATAAAGGTGAAATAAAAAATAATAATAATACAAAATGTGTAGCAAGTGGAGTGAAAGTTCACTAATGCAATGCAAGAGTTAGTGAAATTAGAAGGAGTAGGCTACAATGAGCAACCAAAAAGGTAGGCTGTTGTTTTATCTGAATGGGTTTGGCCTCAACTAGCCATGCTAGTTATAGCTGGCTAACTTAGCGAGCTAACTAGCTCGCTTTTCTAGGCTACTCCAGTCAAGACATGACCCGTTAACGTTATATGGAATGATAAATAACATTGTGGCTACTACAAGTTAGCTCGTCTTGGCTTTAGCCCGAGTTGCCTTCGCTACACACCCCTTATAACTGCAGTAATAGTGCAACCCCCCGCGCAGCAGGGCTCAGGTTAAAAACCGACATACAAAATAAACACATGTATTTTGAATATCCGGATATCCAACAACAATGTATGTTGCTATTCCGAGAGTGAAACCATTTCAAACCACCATCCTTAGAATGTATGTAAATCACTGCGGCGCAGCAACAAAAGAGTGATGCAGTTAAGACCCAACACCTGTATGTGTAAGAGACAGTACACCCAAACACATATCACAATCACATACGTAGGCCTACAGATAGTCATTTCATTGTCAACCTGTTTCATATTAGTTTCTCTGAGCGCAGAACACAGAAAGTCTAACATATGGTATCTGTGTAATATATACAGAAAATCATTTTGTAGACAGTTGCTTATACAGTATGGCCCTTATGCACACACATACATGCACATGTGTGCATGCTCACACACACACACACACACACACATACGTTAACAAACACTTAGCATCTCAACTTGCCCTCATCACACATGCATAGATAGGACATTTGCCTACTCAAGATTGTGGACATACATTAAATGTTGAGTAAATCAAAGGTGTGTGCAAACAACAGATAAAGCAACAGGTAAAAAATGACATCTTGACCGGCTGTTTGCTTTTCACCGAGCTCAGCGTTAATCACGAGGACCGAGGATTTTCCGGAGATGTAAATCAATTGCCACCAGCCAATCCCACATGTCGACCACCACAATGTGCCACTCAGTTCCGCTAGACAATGAGCCTGTCCCAAATGGCACCCTATTCCCTACATATTGCGCTACTTTTGACCAGGGCCCATAGGCAATAGTCTGCCATTTGGGATGCATGCAAGCACTCGCTGCAGGGGCCTAGTAATGTAATTAGAAAATGACTTTTAAAATCCTGTGAACACCTCGGCGCGGGGTTGTAAATATCGCAGCGGCTGCGACACGGTTTACATCGGCCACTCAATCGTACATCACACCCCCTCGTTTTACTTCACTCTCTCTCTCTCTTCCTTGTTCAATTTTTTGCCCCGCCTCCCCCTGTACCAAGTGTGCGCCCCGTCCTTGGGTGTGCTTTTGTGGCCTTGTTACTCCACCAATATTGGGAGAGCAGTAAACTCTCTCCGACACGTGTATTATAATTATAGATGTTAGACCCCCCCACACCACCCATCACACACACACACACACACACACACACACACACACACACACACACACACAAAGAAGAGGACTGTTTACAGATTTGCAAGGCCATGCACTTTTTAATCCTTTTTAGACATTTATTTCATTATCTATCGCGGTATTAAACCGAGGCGAGATGTTTATTGCGTGACTCCTCACGTTTTATGGTACAGTAAAGTGGTTTTAAAGGAAATGAAAAGTGTTTAATAGTCCTGATTTACTCGCGCGAGGGAGTCTGCCGCAATTTCATTTTTCCACCCGGTAATTCTGAACCATCACTTCTAATTCATTCAGGCACAACTCTCAACAACTCTGAAATGGTCCCAGTGTTACAAGGCTGATCGCACCTAGTGTCAACGTGCTGGGCAAGAATATACTGATCCCCTATCAGACCTGGCCTCACCAGAGTTTGAATCGAAACTCTAAACATTACAGAGAGAAGATGAACATTCAGTGTCTTATTAGCCTTTGACTTGGGGATCTGAAAGATATAAGAGACTTATAACAAATCAATCAATCAATTTACAGTAAAAAAACAGTGTCCTACTTTAAACGAACTACAATGTATAAAGGCTTTATAGTGCATATATGCAGCATTCACATACACTACTCAAATCATCCATAAGATGATTTCTCACTCTATAAAGGAGAATTGTAGTATTGAAGTTGATCTAATGACCATAAACAATAATTGTCCATGACATTCCAATAAACTGAGACTTTATATGCAGCAGTGCCAAAACACATGTTGTGTAATAGTGGAAGCATCCCAAATGGCAACCTATTCACTTTTTAGTGCCCTTTTTATTTTGACCAGGGCTCATAGGACTTAGTGCACTATATAGGTACTATAGTGCCATTTGGGATAGACACATATTTTTTTCCCCCTCGTGTTTTCTTTCTTATTCTGCTCCACTTGGATTCTTCGTCTGTTACACAAGTACCCTCACTTCCCCTCCAATATTTTTCTTCTCCTTGACAGTATGTGTGTCTGTCAGAGTTCTGGGAAAACGACTCATTGCCCCAGTTAATCAGAGATGCGTCATCAAATGTCATTGGGTTTGTAAATTAGATTGAATGATGGTGATGTTGATGAGACATCCATGCGTGGTGAATGCCTACTCTTTGGTTGTGTCTCAAATGGCCCCATATGCACTATATAGTGCACTACTTTTGACCAGAGTGCTATGGGCCGCTACTATGTCGGGAATAGGGCGCCATTTGGGACACAGCGCATGTCTGTTTGCAGAGACTTGGGGGATGAGTCGCTCTGGTTAATTACAACACATAAGGAAGTCTGGTCCTAATTATTCACAAATTATTGGATTATTATTAAAAACAAGGCGGCTGTCCGTCTTGGCTGCTGCGTGAAACATAAACGTCTAGTGCGCTCAGAGTATCTCTCTCTCTCTCACATACACATGCAGACTGACTCCATACACACACACACACACACACACACACACTTCATATCTAACATCTATCTGTTGGCGACTACTTCCTACCTCTGTGAGAGAAATATGGCAGAAATATGGCGTTGTGCTCGTTCCAGAATTCTTTGACCCATCCACTTGTATTGATTAAATTTTAATTGACTTTACCTTTAATTTGACCTTTAAATGTGGAAGCAATGAAGGGATGCTGTCGACGATAGGTGTTAATTTATGTAGCGTAAGATACCATTTGTATGTACAGATGAATGAACTTCCATTGGACATCAAAGCAGACTTAGTTTTACCTACCTAGCTACAGTACATGTCAGTTAGATAACATGTGAAATTAGATTGTGATAAGTCCGTAAAGGACATCTCTTGGTATAAAGTATCTTTGAATGAGACAATGAGAGACGTTGATCACCATGAAATGATTAATCTCGCTAGTAGAGAAGTGATAGATGTCTGCATTTTCCTCTTTGTCCTTTTAATTGACCAAGAAATAGTACATTTTCTCATCGAGAAAATTGCATTCGCCGCAATTACTGCAGCTTTTAAATCCGAATCCTTTTATCATTTAACTCTGTACAGCCCCACACGCACACCAAATAAGACACGCCCACCCCACCCCTGTTCCATTCATACGTCTCTTAGTGGCATTGCTCTTAACCCCTTTGGCTCCACCCGCTTTGCCTTCTGTTGAGCGGGACAGGTCACCCAGCCTGCAAGGTGGTTCTGCATAAAGTTAATAGGGTATTAGCAGGTCAGAATGAATATGCAGTGCCCTGCCCGCTTTATGCTATCCTAAACGCCACTAGAGAGAGACTGCCTGGCCATTGTTCTTGTGTACAGGTTAATGCTTTTACTGTTTGCTACAGTAAGAGACTGAGGCTGAGAGTAGCACAGGCGAGGAAAATGACTAAAGTTTGACTTTGAAGGATAAAGGATGCATCCCAAATGGCTCGCTATCCACTATATAGTGCACTACTTTTGAACACGGCACAATGGGGAATAGGGTGCCACTTAATACGGAACCTATGTTAACTTTCTTTATCTTAATTTTCTTGAATATGTAAAGTATGTATGTATGTAGTTATTTGGTGTATTTGGATATTCAATGTATGGTAGCTCTAACCCAAACCTAATTAATACCAGCATGTCACCTTTGCAACTACAGAACTGAACTGTAGATCACCTTAACTCCACACACAAAGACGAATGCAAAGCTCTCCCTTGCCCTCCATTTGGCAAATATGACCACTATCCGCCTGATTCCTGCTTACAAGCAAAAACTCAAACAGGAAGTGCCAGTGACACGTTCAATTCGAAAGTGGTCTGATGTAACTGATGCTAAGCTACAGTACTGCTTTGCTAGCACAGACTGGAATATGTTCTGAGATTCAAACGATGGCTTTGAGTAGTTTACCACATCAATCACCGGCGTCATTAATAAGTGCATTGATAACGTTGTTCCCACAGTGTACGTACATATCCCAACCAGAAGCCATGGATTACAGGCAACATCTGTGCTAAGATAAAGAGAAGTTACACGTTGTTCGTAACTTGTTTTGTACATAATGTTGCTGCTACCGTCTCTTATGACCGAAAAGAGCTTCTGGACATCAGACCTGCGATTGCTCACCTCAAACTGGATGAAGAGGTATTCTTCAATGAGTCAGACAGGAGGGATATAATACAGACCCCCGACCAGGCCCAGATGCCCATTATTCGCTGGAGAAGGAAACGCAGATTTTGCAGAAAGGGATCAGGATGACTTGTGAGGATCAGGTAACGAGTGGCTAATCTGCCCATGCCTTCCACCCAGCTAGCTAACGTTTAATCACTGGAAAATAAATGGGACGAACTGAAAGCACGTTTATCCTGCCAACGGGATTTTAAAGCTGTAATATCTTATGTTTCACCGAGTCGTGGCTGAACGACGACCTTAAGAACATACAGGTGGCGGGTTATACATCCTTTCGGCAGGACAGAACAGCAGCCTCTGGTAAGACATGGGGCAGAAGCCTATGCATCTATTTAAACAACAGCTGGTGCACGAGTCTCAAGGTTTTGCTCGCTTGAAGTAGAGTATCTCATGATAAGCTGTAGACCACACTATCTACCTAGAGAGTTTTCATCTGTATTCTTCATAGCTGTCTACATCCCACCACAGACCAATGCTGGCACTAAAACCACACTCAATGAGCTGTATACCGCCATCAGCAAACAGGAAAATGCTCATCCAGAGGCGGCGCTTCTAGTGGCCCAGGACTTTAATGCAGGGAAACTTAAATCAGTTTTACCTAATTTCTATCAGCATGTTAAATGTGCAACCAGAGGAAAAAATTCTAGACCACCTTTACTCCACACACAGAGATGTTTACGAAGCTTTCCCTCAACCTCCGTTTGGCAAATCTGACCATATTCTATCTTTATGATTCCTGTGTACAAGTAAAATTAAAGTAGGAAGCACCACTGACTCAGTATATAAAAAGTGGTCAGCTGAAGTAGATAAACTCCAGGACTGTTTTGTTAGCAAATACTGGAATATGTTCTGGGATTCTTCCGATGGCATTGAGGAGTACACCACATCAGTCACTGACTTTATCAATAAGTGCATCGAGGACATTGTCCCCACATTGGCTCTACGTACATACCCCAACCAGAAGCCATGGATTACAGGCAACATTCACACTGAGCTAAAGGGTAGAGCTGCCCCTTTCAAGGAGCAGGACTCTCACCTGGAAGCTTATAATAAATTGTGCTATGACCCTCAACACGGGGGCCCCTCTGGCGTGTGTGCTTAACTTCCTCCTGTAGTCCCTGTTCACCCACTACTTTGTGGCATTGCACGACTCCAACACCATCTTTAAGTTTGCCGACGACATAACAGCGGTAGGTATGATCACTGACGACGATGAGACAGCCTATATGGAGGAGGTCAGAGACCTGGCAGTGTGGTGCCAGGAAAACAACCTCTCCCTGAATATCAGTAAGACAAAGAAGCTGATCGTGGTCTTCAGAAAACAGAGGGCAGAGCACGGGTCGAGAGCTTCAAGTTCTTCGATGTCCACATCACTAAGGATATGTCATGGTCCTAACACACAAACACAGTTGTGAGACGCCACAACAATGCCCAGGAGGCTGAAAAGATTTGGCATGGGCCCTCAGATCCTCAAAAAGTTTTACATCTGCACCATCGAGAGCATCTTGACTGGCTGCATCACCGTTTGAAATGGCAACTGACACCGCCTGGTATACCAGGTGGTGTCAGAGGAAGGAGCAAAAAATTGTGAAAGACAGACTGTTCTCTCTGCTAGTGCACAGCAAGCGGTACTAATGCACTAAGTCTGGAACCAACAGGACCCTGAACAGCTTCTTCCCCCATGCCATAATACTTCTAAGCAGGGCATTGAAATAGCTAATCAAATGGCTACACAGACTACCTGCATTGACCCTTTTTTGCACTAAAACTCTTGAAATTGACTCTAAGGACACACAATCGACTCTGCCCACACGCTCACGCATACTTAAACTGACACCCCAACACACACACCACACACACACACACACCACATAAACATGCACATACAAGCATGCTGACGTCACACACACTTTTACACTCACCAAATACATTGCTGCTACTGTCTATTATCTATCCTGTTGCCTAGTCACTTTACTCCTACCTATATGTACATACAGTTGAAATCGGGAGTTTACATACACCTTAGCCAAATACATTTAAACTTAGTTTTTCACAATTCCTGACATTTAATCCTAGTAAAAATGCCCTGTCTTAGGTCAGAATAATAGTAGAGAGAATGATTTATTTCAGCTTTTATTTCTTTCATCACATTCCCAGTGGGTCAGAAGTTTACATACACTCAATTTGTATTTGATATCATTGCCTTTGAATTGTTTAACTTGAGTTAAACGTTTCGGGTAGCCTTCCGCAAGTTTCCCACAATAAGTTGGGTGAATTTTGGCCTATTCCTCCTGGCAGAGCTGGTGTAACTGAGTCAGGTTTGTAGGCCTCCTTGCTCGCACACGCTTTTTCAGTTCTGCCCACAAATGTTCTATAGGATTTAGGTCAGGGCTTTTTTCATTGACTTTGTTGTTCTTAAGCCAGTTTTATTGACTCCAACCTAAGTGTACAATATGTAAACTTCCAATTTCAACTGTAGCTACCTCAATTACCTTGTACCCATGCACATCGACTTGGTACTGGTACTCCCTGTATATATAGCCATGGTATTTTTACTCCAGCCCATCTGGCATATGCTGAATTGCCCTATAGCCAGTCCCTTTCTGTGACTAGCAATAATGCCACGGTACTGCCAGCAGCTGGTTTAAGGCCAAAGGGATGAAACAAAGTGAGAGACAATGTGGGCGAAACAGAACAAAAGAGAGGGGTGGAGAGAGAGGCTGAATATGAAACTGTAAAAATAGCGTCCCAGCTGTTCCAAAAGTTGATGAATAGTCCTAATTGGGGAAAGAGAAGGGCTGATTGTGCACTGAGCTAATATCCTCAAATGTCTCGCCTCGCCGAAATGACTATTCCCCTGATAGCCAGCTACCGCTACAGGTTGCGTCCCCATTTACAGCCTATTCTCTATATAGTGCCCTACCTTGGACCAGGGCCTGTAGGGCTCTGGTCAAAAGTAGTGCACTAATAATGGAAAAGGGTGCCTAGAGACGTGCCATGTGTTCCTAGCCTTGTCATCCTGTTTGTTATGAATGCCTGTTGTCAAGTGACTTCTTCACCGGGGCTCGCTCCCGATCTTGACTGATGGCTGATCGCAGGGCTCCCCCGTGGCGGCAGCGCAACAAATGCTACAGTACCCGTTCATTATAATGGTTATATCCTGGATTAATTCTGCTGTTTGTTTATAGTGCATGGAAATTGGAATCAGAGGAACAGCTGTTTCGTATCAAGACAGATGGCTCGTTGATTAGCCATACGAGAGATGCTGTCGTCTATAAACTAAAGGTGTATGTGTTATTTTTTCCTATACATTCTACAGTAGATCAATGTATGTGTTGATCGTTGCATTCTATCGCCTGGTAACAAGCACAAAATGATTTAGGTTGGTATCAGTTATTCTGTTAGTGTTTCACTTCCGACAGATAACAATGAGCACAAAAAGACAATTCAAGTCGAATATATATATAGTAAAGCTGTTTAACTTACAAATGCTTCCGTGGTGACAAGTCACAGTATCTAGTTGACTGACAATGACAATGGCTCCCACACTGCTGTCAGCGTGACAGGTATGGTGTCAAACGGTCAGTCGTTAACGCTGTCAGCAGTCGTTTTGCCCTCCACTGACTCTCTCCCCGCCACTCGCTTGGGCTCCATCGCCGCCTGATAACCCTGTGGCGTTGCTTCTACGGGCGGCGTTCTTGAGGCCTGACCACGGGGACCCGGGCCTGCCACCAGAAATGACTGATAAGAGAGGGAAGGAGGAGGGTGGCTGATAGACTAGCTCACAACACTCTTAAAGGCCCAATGCAGCTTTTTTTAATATAAATATCAAATCATTTCTGGGTAACAGTTTTGTACACCACATCACCAAAAGTATGTGGACACCCCTTCAAATTAGTGGATTAAGCTATTTTAGCCACACCCATTGCTGACAGGTGTATAACATCGAGCACACAGCCATGCGATCTCCAATCTACATTTTCAGTAAATTGGCCTTACTGAAGTGCTTAGTGACTTTCAACGTGGCATGACAATAAGATGACACCTTTCCCAACAAGTCAGTTCGTCAAATTTCTGCCCTGATAGAGCTGCCCTGGTCAAATGTGACGTGGAAACGTCTAGGAACGACAATGGCTCAGCCGCGAAGTGGTAGGCCACACAAGCTGACATAACGGGACCGCTGAGTGCTGAAGCGCGCAACACTCACTACCGAATTCCAAACGGCCTCTGGAAGCAACCTCAGCACAATCGCTGTTCAGTGTGTCCTTCGTGCAATGGGTTTCCATTGCCGAGTAGCCGCACACAATCCTAAAATCAACATGCGCAATGCCAAGCGTTGGCTGGAGTGGTGTAAAGCTCACTGCCAATGAACTCTGGAGCAGTGGAAACACGTTCTCTGGAGTGATGAATCACTCTTCACCAGCAGGCAGTCCGATGGATGAATCTAGGTTTGACCTGCACAGAGCTCTGACCTCAACCCCATCGAACACCTTTGGGATGAATTGGAACGCCTACTGCGAGCCAGGCCTAATCTCACAACATCCGTTCCCTACCTCACTAATACTCTTGTGGCTGAATGGAAGCAATTGCCCAGAGCAATGTTCCAACATCTAGTGGAAAGCTTTCCCAGAAGAGTTGAAGCTGTAGCAAAGGGGGGACCAACTCCATATTAGTACCCATGATTTTGGAATGAGATGTTCGACGAGCAGGTGTTCACATACTTTTGGTCATGTAGTGTACCTTACTGTTATAGATTTTCATTAAAATGGCTAAAATAGCTTTTTAGCAAAAAAATATTTATCAAGACTGTCTGGGAGTGGTCTGAGTGGGAAGGGGAAAACTGAAAATGAGCTATTATTGGCATAGAGGTTTGGAAGTCTCCTTTTATTGGTCTGTTATCCAGTTTACCGCATGGTGATGTCAGCACAGAAAGCCGAAACTCCCACGCAAACCTGCTGTGTAGATTGTATTTTCAACTAGCAACTATTAGGAAATAACACTGATCACATTTGTTCACACTTTTACAGTGTTAGTTTCATCAGCTGTTGTACAATAGGATATAAAACACAGGCAAAAACAACATTTTGATTGCACTGGGCCTTTAATGTCAGCACTCATTATGGACCGCTGGAAAAATCCATCTCCAGCCATCATCTACTGTCCTGTACCTTGCTGGTCCACATGCTGTATGTATTATCAGCCATGCGGCTCCTATCTAGTCTACATCAGCTGCGCCCAAGCCATTAGCAGATATGGTGTTATTACAGATCCTGCATACATGTTTGGGTGAATAGAACTATTGGTGAGTTCAGGCACAGTGTAGGTGCCGTAGTAACTAGCCAGTGGGGCAATTTGCCATAAAAAAAACCTTTCTGGAAAGACTGCACAGGCAGCCACATTCCAAACCAAGGCTTTCCAGTTTCCTCATTGGGTGGTTATCCTCAAGCCCACTCATATTGCCACACTTGTTGCTTGGGCTGTTTCTCCTCTCTATTTTTACTAATTATTTGCCACTGGTCTTACAAAGAGCTAAAATGACATGTGTATGCTGATGATTGCACACTCTACAAATCAGCACCTACAGCCAGTGAGCTCACTGAGACTCATAGCAAGGGGTTTACAGTCAGTGTCAGAATGGGTCATTAACAATAAACTAGTCTTCAATACACATCTAAAAAAACAAAAGGATCGGATTTGGTTCAAAGCATCTTAGACCTACAGGAAACCTCAACGGGAGATGTGCATAAATGACAATTGAACAAGTTAAACTCCCAGGAGTAACGTTTCGTAGCCCGTTATCATGATCAAGTCATATTGACAAAGTTGTTGTGAAGATGGGGTGAGGTATGTCTCTTATAAAAAAAAATATATGTTCTATGTTCTGCGTTTTTGACAACAAAGATCAACTGTGCTAGTTGTTCAGGCTGTGATCTTGTTCCGTCTTGATTACTGTCCGCTAGTATGGTCAGGTGCAGCAAAGAAAGACATAGCCAAGCTGCAGCTGACTAAAAACAAAGCAGCGCGCGCCTTGCCTGCACACGCGGAACTAACATCAACAACATGCATGGTAGGCATTCTTGGTTCAGGACAAATGGACTACTTCTCTTCTAGTCTTTTAAAGAAACATTTATGTGTCGAAAAGTCCTAATCATTTGTATAATATATTTGCAGACAGACATACATAACCCGCCAGACACGCTGCTATGGGTTTCTTCACGGTACTCAAACCAGAAACAGACTTCATGTGTTGTTCAGTTACTGTGTGTGTAGAGCCATGTCATCATGGGACGCTCTTCCACCAGGTCCCTTCCTCTCAGGAATGATGTATGCTTATTCAGAGACATATCCCTGTAATGCTTAGAGAAGATCTCATGTCAAGTGTTATTGAAGTGTTGTGGTTGCAGGTTCACCTGGCACATCTAAAGCCTTTTCTTTTGGGGGTGTTGCTATAGACCAGCTAGTGCTAACAGTCAGTATCTAAATAATGTGTGTGAAATGCTTGATGGTGTACGTGATGTAAACAGAGAGGTCTACTTTCTTGGGGACCTGAATAAATACTGTTTTTTATCCAAATGTCTGCTGAAGAGGAAGCTTCTCACTGCAACCAGTGCCTGTAATCTGGTTCAGGTTATTATTCAACCTACAAGGGTGTTTACAAACACTACATGAACAGGATCATCCACATGTATTGATAACATTCTTACTGATAATATAGAACTATAGTTGCTATATCCAGGAAAGCCAAAGTTCCAAAAGCTGGGCCTAAAATAGTGTATAAGAGTTTTCCACAACAATATAAAGGATTTTGATGTGACTCTTATGTGGATGATGTTAAAAATATGTGTTGGTCTGACATGATTAATAAGGAGCATGCAGATGCTGCAATTGGTGAATTTCTGAAATTGCTTCTTCCAATTATTGATAAACGTGCACCTGTTAAGAAATTGACTGTTACAACTGTTAAGTCTCCATGGATTGATGAGGAATTGAAAAACTGTATGGTTGAAAGAGATGGGGCAAAAGGAGTAGCAGTAAGTCTGGCTGCACATCTGACTGGCTGACTTACTGCAAATCGAGAAACTATGTGAGAAACTAACTGAACAAAAACAAGAATAAACTGTATTAGGAATTATTATTATTATTAGATTAATGATATAATCATGATATCAATGAGTAGTTAGAAAAGAAAGAAAGACAAATTCAATTCCATCTTTCATTGATTCTGATGGCTTATTCATCACCAAACATTTGATGTCGCCAATTATTTTAATGGTTACGTCATTGGCAATGTGAGCCATCGTAGTCATGCATAAAAAACAAATAATGAAAGAAATGCATCGAAAGGTTGAATTTTGTCAAGTTAGTGTGGGAGAGGTGGAAAAATGATTGTTATCGATCAATAATGACACACCTCTTGGCATTGACAACTTAGATGGAAAGATACTGAGGATGGTAGCTGACTATATGTATCATATATTTAATCTGAGCCTAAAGGAAAGTGTTTGTCCTGGATGGAAGCCAAAGTCATTCCCCTACCCAAGAGTGGTAAAGAGGCCTTTACTGGTTCTAACAGCAGACCTATCAGCTTGTTCCCCAGCTCTTAGCAAACTGTTGAACAAAATTACATTTGACCAAATACAATACCATTTTTCTAATTAATTAACAACAAACTTTTAGCATGCTTATAGAGAAGGGCATTCAACATGATTGGTTGAAAGAAATTCATAATAGGAAGATTGGGGAGCTTCTTTTTGTTAGATTTCAATGCAGCCTTTGATATTATTAACCATAACATGCTGTTGAGAAAATGTATGTGTTATGGATTTTCAACCTCTGCCTTATTGTGAATTGCCATATTGTGGATTCAGAGCTATCTATCTAATATAACTCAGAGGATTTTCTTTAATGGAAGCTTCTCTAATGTCAAACATGTAAAGTGTAGCACACCGCAGGGCAGCTCCTCAGGCCCTCTACTCTTTTCTATTTTTACTAATGACCCGCTACTGGCATTAAGCAAAACATGTGTATCCATGTATGCTGATGATTCAACCATACACTCGTCAGCAACCACATCTAATGAAGTCACTGAACCCTTAACAAAACTTTGCAGTCAGTTTTGGAATGGGTGGCCAATAATAAACTGGTCCTGAACAACTGTAAAACTAAGAGTATCGTATTTGGTACAAATCATTCCCTACGTTCTTGAACATGTTGAGGAGACTAAATTACTTTGCTTTACCTTAGATTCTAAACTGTCATGGTCAAAACATATAGATTCAATGGTTGTAAATATGGGGAGAGGTCTGTCCATAATGCTCTGCTTTTTTGACACCACACTCCACAAAGCAAGTCCTGCAGGCTCTAGTTTTATCTTATCTTGATTATTGTTCAGTCATATTGTCAAGTGCTGCAAAGAAAGACCTAGTTAAGCTGCAGCTGGCCCAGAACAGAGTATCATGTCTTGCTCTTCATTGTAATCAGAGGGCTGATAGAAATACTATGCATACCAGTCTCTCTTTGTTAAGAGTTGAGGAGAGACTGACAACATCACCTCTTGTTTTTATGAGAAACTTAAAAAAAAAATCAAAATGGTTTGAATAGCCACTTACACACAACACTGACACATAAACCTTACCCCACCAGACTTGCTACCAGGGGTCTTTTCACAGTCCCCAGGACCAGAACAAATTCAAGGAAACATACAGTATTTTACAGATTAGTATACAAAGTATTATACAGCCATTAGCGCATGGAACTACCTTTCATCTCATATAGCGCAAGTGAACAGCATACCTGGTTTAAAAACAAATAAAGCAACACCTCACGGCACAACGCCTCTCCCCCTTGAGATCGAGTTGTTGTGTGTATGTACTGACATTTATGTTCAACCGATAGATGCACACACACGCACACTACATGTTTATGTTTTTAAATGTATGTAAAAAACAAAATCTCTGATTATTTATTGTTTTTGTTATGTGTCAGATCCAGGTAAGACTAGCTGTCATCGCTGGCGGCGGCTAGTGGGAATCGTAATAAATCAAATAAAACACAAATCCTCCTCTTCTCTCGTTTCTCATCCCCCCCCTCCCCTCGTCCTCTCCTCCTACCGCAGTTCCCTGATATCAAATATGAGCACTATTACTTAATTTTCATTTGCACAGGCTGTTTTGTCTCTCTCTGTGGCGCCCCGGACGTTTATCCATATGATTGCTCCTGACATTTTAATAAGAAACTTTCTGCCACTGACCCCCTCGGCACACACACACACACACGCGCATGCGCGCACACACACACACACACACGCACACACCCGCACACACCCGCACGCACGCACACACACACACACACACACACACACACACACACACACACACACACACACACACACACACACACTCAGCTCCTGCCATCTGCACTGAATCACAAGTGAGACCGGGAACGGGGAATACGACTCCAAACCACCCCGCCAATGTTTTCCATTTCATAATTGGATTCTCTATTTTCTTCCTTATAATTGCATATTTGTTTTTAGCTTTTTTGATGTACTTTATTTCTCTTGTCGTAAACAAACGGGGAACAGAGGTAGGGTTGGGGGGGACAAGGGGGTGGAGGTGGGGGGGGTAAAGTAAATCATCGCCAATGTAAAAATCTGCATTCCTCGCCCCGACCTCTTACATAACACTGATGAGTCAAACATTCTGCATCGCATTGAAGAGACACACACACACACACACACACACACACACACACACATAGGGGATCTTTGCGACAGTTCTCTCCATCAGACATCTCCTTTGTTGTGTCAGAGCAGGTGTCTAATTCAGAAAACAAACACAGTTTCTCTCCACCATTAAAAAAGGAAATGTGTAAAGCAAACGCTAATCTCCATCTTTGAAGATCACACGGCCCTCTGCTTATCTGCAAACAGCCCAACGGATATTCATCTCTCCCAGGTTTTTTGGTTAACTAAATATGCCGTCCAAATGATTTCACAGCATTCCTGTCAATGCTTTTATCCGGCGTTAGAGTTAGGTGTGAATCGCAGCAGGTTCAACTGGGCTTCTAACTCGATGTGTGGATGACAAGATAGAAGAGAGGTAGAGGATTAGACAGAGAAGAAGGGGAGAGAACAGGTATTTCATAATACGGCAAACTTTTTGGGAGACGCTCAAAGCAATTTGAGCTAAAGCACTCATTCTCTCTTTTTGTTGTTTCCAATTTTCCACTCGCTGTTTTCGTAGTCTGAGCAGGAGAAATCACAGGCACACTCCACTCTTTCTTCCGTTCCAATTTACCAGCAAAATGACACGACTCGAGCTCAGATTCCATCTACTACACAATAGACATCACAGTATTCAAGGGAAGGCAGACTGGAGTCACTGCAATTGTGTTTTATCAGTATCACCCATTTCGTATGATGATGTGACATCAGGACATAGGTCAAAAGGTGGCTAATGGACCAATAACCTTTTCACAATACTAAACTGCGTCCGAGATACCATAGTTGATGCTGGAAAAGACCACATGAAAAATAAAATATATCCGAGCCAGAACGGTACGGTTCAGTTTAGGTCGGCACGACAGTGTGATAGAGTCTGCGTAGTCTGGCATTTATACCGACATAACTTCCAACGCCAACTCATGTCTACGGCGATACCATGCGACCACGCGATGTATGATACCAGGCATGATATATTACTTGAATTATCCAAATGTACAATGATATACAGTGTACCATCATTTTGGCAATCACACGAGTAGAGTAGAAGTAGTACTAGAGTAGTAGAGTAGTAGTGGAGTAGTAGTGCAGTTGCAGTGACTCCTCCAAATAACTTACAGGAAGAGGGTTGGGTCGGAAGAGAGTGCAGAGGAGGAGAGAGAGAGAGAGAGAGAGAGAGAGAGAGAGAGAGAGAGAGAGATGGGGGAGAGGGAGAAAGAGACATTCAGTCATTTTGGTAGTTAACGCGTAAGCTATTGTAACTTGGGTCATTTATACTTGAATAACGTTAGAAGATATTTGAATATATGGATCCGTGTCCATATTGTCTATGAGTTTCTCGTGGATAGACAACATGGTTCAAGAGAAAATAGCTTAGTAATGGGAAAAAACATGTAATCAGCAATGCCATTATTTTCAATTAACTCTGCAACTTTTGCAATTATTGACTTTTTTTCACAACAGCCACAAGTTTGGTGCCAAAACATTAAAGACACAATGACATAGTAAAATAAATAAAAGTGGAAGCCCTTATATTAAACACCAATGCAGTTCACTAAGTTGATTGTTTATATTTAGGATAATGTTTTACAGCTTTGTCATTCTATTTAATGTTTTTTTTTTTTTACATGTGATGAGGCCACACGGAGGACCAGAGATAATTACAGACACCTGTGATAATCTGTAGTACCCAAAAAGGCCACTAGTTGGAATACATTCCCCTCAAAACTAGAAAGTTACCAAAATTCTGGTAGTTTACTGGTAAACCTTGAAAGTTACTAGTAATATGCCCTGACTTTGTAACCCTACATAGAACAAGATGAGAGAGAGAGAGAGAGAGAGAGAGAGAGAGAGAGAGAGATGGCTGAGAGATTTAAGTGGGAGTCCTGTGGGGTTTGGGCATTGGGAATGCTGATGGTGCAGAGAGGAGAGAAGGACTGAGTGCTACTGTATCATCCCTTCTTCTTTCAGTCTCAGTCTAACACCTCGACGTCACTTTTAGGCATTGCTCAATACTATTTCATCTAACATGTACTTATTAACATGAATATTATAACATCAAGTGGTGGTTTCCTGGACACAGATTCAGTCTAACCCTGAACAAATGTTCAATGTATGTTCTCCATTTTCTGTCCAGAGTTAGGCTTAGTCTGTGTCTAGGACACTGCCCCTATGTATACAAATATATATGGCAGAGTGTATTCCAACATGATCTATATATTTTGTATGGTTTATATACAGATAAATTATTAAATATATTCGATCAGACTCAAGGCTATAGCACACTGACAATGGGAAAAGTCCTATTAACAAGGAGGCTAAAGTTCATTAAAAGTCATAGATTAGATTATTGGCACAGGGGGAGACGGATCATTAACTAGGAGAGCACTCCCATCTCTCTCCGAATTTCATGCTCAGGTACCCCGCAACCTAAATGAACATGGCACATTGATTGCGATAGGGAAGAAGTCTCGTTCCTACTCTTTTCCTTGAACAAATGGATGTGTTTCATGTGCGGTGTAGAAAAAAGTTTTGCAACGTGCAACCAAATCTGAATTACTCGTGGGACACAAGAACCGCCCCAGGCCAACGCCCACTGACGTTTGATTTTGTCAATCGGGAAAAAAATCTGCTCCCCCAAAAAACGCTATGTCCTGCTCCTTCCCTGACTTTTCCTAAATGTTCACTTGTCCCGAATTTTGAAATCACAAACAGAAAAGTATTTCGAGTCTTTTAACCTGTTTTCTTCGACACCTATTCCTAAAAAAAACCCGAGACAATGTGCTCTGGGAGCTGGTGCGCAGCCAGGCGCTAAAGCGTCTCTCTCTCTCTCTCTCTCTCTCTCTCTCTCTCTCTCTCTCTCTCTCTCTCTCTCTCTCTCTCTCTCTCTCTCTCTCTCTCTCTCTCTCTCTCTCTCTCTCTCTCTCTCTCTCTCTCTCTCTCTCTCTCTCTCTCTCTCTCTCTCTCTCTCTCTCTCTCTCCTCACTCACTGAATGAATGACAAATGAAAGGAACGGATGACAATCGTGCACCTTACTTCACAACTGAATTTAAACGAGGCCTAACTGAATGATAAGGAGGGTGAAGCGGTTGATGTAAAATGAGAAAGACAATAGGGTAATGATGAGTTTGTGTTATGCCCATTTATCAGCAGCAAATCATTTGACCACGCGCCTCGGGGGTTGACACCATTCTGTTTTTTTAATGTTTTACTTTGTAAAAAGAAGCTGTTATGGGACTGTTAGATTTACTATAACTCTTCCCTTACTAATCCAATGTATTGTAAGGGAAGCGAAAACATGCTACGTGTGGCAGTAGGCATTTAGAATAACGCAAAACATATCCTTGGCTCTATCCAGCGAAGCAAACAATGCCAGCCCGCTGAACGAATGAGAAATGGATGGAATGGACGATAATTGTGCAAAGTTACTTCACGATCAAATTGAAATGAGGCCTTAACTGAATGATGAGGAGGGTGAAGAGGTTGATTTAATGTAGAACGACAATAGTGTAATGAGGAGTTTGTTATGCCTGTTTATCAGCATTGGCAATCATGTTAATAATTGAACCGCGCCTTGCGGGTTAATATCGTTCTCTTTTATGTTTTACTTTGGGAAAAAAAGAAGCTGTTACATCACTGTTTTATTTACCGTAACTCTCTTACTAATGAAAAGAGGACATGCTACAGTATGCCTTTAGAATAATGCGAAACATATACTTGACTCTGTCCAACTTGTGGAGCGGAAAACAATTGATGCCTGCACATCCGGCCCAACGAAGCTGCACCTAAACTATACCTAAACGTATTTCACACGTAATAAGAGTTAGCCTATAGACAAGATTCAATGGACAAGAATCCGATGAGTGACAATGTTGGGCCTATCAGTTGTCAAATTGTACATGAAGAGATGGGTGAAATTTACGGATGCAAGGAAAGGATCATCGCTTTATCAAATCGTCCTTCAGAGTCACATGCAGGTAAAACGTTGTGATTTCTATATAGTATCAGAAAGAGCATATTCTGGAGTTTCTATGACACGCAACCTTTGTCAAATAACTGTCATAGCATCAGAGGTGCATCTCTATTTCCAAATGTCACTTTTTCCAAGAATATCCGTGCTGTCAATGCATTCATCACATGACCACGCGCGCGGCAGCATTGCTCTGGCTGCTAAAGCAAAAATCTGATTATTCTATTTATGTATGCAATTCAGCGTTTACAATAGTTCATGCGCTGGTGCTTTTGTTTAGGAATACAGCAAATCATTTCACCTGTCACCTGGCTGGGTCTATTAATATTATTATGATATTTGTTCACTTCTACTGTCAAACGGAGCTGTAACTGAACTTTATCAATGACTTTAACTCTATTACTAATCGAACCTACAAACAAAGCTGATCAAATGGATTACACGGTAATGTTTTCATTGTAAGGGAAACAAAACTAGGCTATAGGCCTATGTTTTTTCTATGACTTTGTAGAATTATACAAAACACGTCCCTGACTCGACCTGAACAAATAACTATTGTTCTTATTCTTTTTGTTGTTGTTGTTGTTTGTATTGATTTATTTTCCGTCAATATTTCTTCAAGCAATTCACCCTTTTTGTCGTTTCTAAACTATTTACCAAGTATCGGTGCTTATGTTTTGCAGCGCCTTGCGGGTTGATATGCATCTGATCCATATGCTAAAAGGGCCGGAACGTTCTCTAGCGGGTACTTATAGGCTGAAAGGCCAGGTGGTTGTAGTGTTAAAACATCTCCCACCTATTGAACACAGGATTCTGGCTAAAGCTGGGTTGCTTATGTAGGCCTGTCATGTCCTACAGCTCTTGGCCGGCTTGTAGGATGTCTCCCAAATGAATCCCTATTCCCTATGCCATGCACTACTTTTGACCAGGGTCCGTATGACTCTGGCCAATAGTAGTGCAGCAAAATATCAATTTTGGAGGCAGACTCCTAGTCTCCCCTCAAAGAACCAGAGTGATGGATTAAACCTCCACAAGCCATAATTCATCATTACTGTCCCTCCACTGTGGCTTGGCAGTTAAGATTTTAATTGGTCGGTGGAGGGGTGAGTGTGTGTTTCACTGTCTAATGTGTGTGTGTGTGTGTGCGCGCGCTCGTGCGTGTGTGAATGCGCTTGACTGACTGATGATTATTGCTGGTTAGGAGCCAAATGCCCTTGTCAATCACCGGCACCCCCATATCTCCCTCGCTGCCCCTCTAAATCTGTAGTTCTTTAACACCAGGAACGTGGTGCAATAATGTTTTCTTTATAGCCTAATTATGAACGATGGCATCAGAAACTAAAGTGAAGTCCCCACCGCAGTTGCTCATTCATTCAAATGGCTTCAGTCTGATAGTCGTGAAATTAAACTTCACAAGACTAGTCAATTGACTCCTTTGAACCGCTACTCCAAAGACATTTAACTGGATGGGAGTTTGTGTGTGTGTGTGTGTGTGTGTGTGTGTGTGCGTGCATGCATCTGTCCTTCCTTCCGAGTGTGTGTTTTGTGTTTGCGTGCTTGCTTGCCTCCAAGGGTCCATATGCCCAAGTCCTTCTCTTAGTACAATGTCTACTGTCATTGTACTGACTCTATACCCACTCGTCTGTTTCACTGTCCGATATGAAGAGACTGTGAATACCATCAGTGTCCATTTAGCAGGGGAAAAGACTGTGTTCCTTGCCAGTTTGGCAAAACGATTCCATAAACAAATATATAAGTCGCAAAGTGCTGCCTTCGTAAAAGGTCTCATGGGTAAAATAACACCTCGCGGGCAGCCATTTTACTATTTTACGACCCCCTGCTGCTGCTGATCCTCTCTTTCTGTTTGCTCATCTCCCCCTCTCTCTGTCTCTCTCCCCTCGCTCTCTCTCTGACTCTCTGTCTCTCTCTCTGTCTCTCTGTCTCTGTCTCTCTCCCTCGCTCTCTCTCTGTCCCTCTGTCTCTCTGTCTCTCTCCCCTCTCTCTCTGTCTGTCTCTCCCCTGTCCTCTGTCTCTCTCCCCTCGCTCTGTCTCTCTGTCCCTCTGTCTCTGTCCCTCCCCTCGCTCTCTCTCTGTCTCTCTGTCTCTCTGTCCCTCTGTCTCTTCCCTCGCTCTCCTCTGTCTCTCTGTCCCTCTCCCCTCTCTGTCTGTCCCTCTGTCTCTCTGTCCCTTTCCCCCCTCGCTCTCTGTCCCTGTCTCTCCCCTGTCTCTCCCCTCCCCTCTCCCTCTTCCCCTCCCACCTCTGTCTCTCTGTCCTCTCTCCCTCTGTCTGTCTCTCTCCCCTGTCTCTCTGTCTCTCCTCTCTGTCCCTCTGTCTCTCTCCCTCGCTCTCTCTCTGTCCCTCTTCCGCTCTCTCTCTGTCTCTCTGTCCTCTCTGTCTCTCTGTCCTGTCCCTCTCCCCTCGCTCTCTGTCTGTCCCTCTCTCGCTCTCTGTCTCTCTGTCCCTCTTCCTCCTCTCTCTCTGTCTCTCTGTCCCTCTCTGTCTGTCCTCTCCCTCTGTCTCTCTCTTTTCTCTCTCCTCTCTGTCCCTCTCCCTCTCTCCCTCTTCCCCTCCCACCTCTCCCCCCCGCTCTCTCTCTCTCTCTCTCCCTCTCTCTGCCCCGCTCTCAATTCAATGATAAATATGTTATACTTCACTGTCATGGAAAGTTAAAACACTTAGTAAACACGAGGTTATGCACACTCTGTCCCTCTCTCTCCAGTTGAGGAAGGCGGTGATGGACCACATCTCCGACTCGTTCCTGGAGACCAACGTGCCGCTGCTGGTGCTCATCGAGGCGGCCAAGAGTGGCAACGAGAAGGAGGTCAAGGAGTATGCGCAGGTGTTCCGCGAGCACGCCAACAAGCTGGTCGAGGTAAGTCACAATTCCCCCCCTTGTCCCCCCGGTCTTTCTCGCCATGCCACGCACCCAATCTCCCTGCCTTATTTCCCCTTGTACTGCAGAGCCGTGCTGTGCTTATCTGATACACCACATGGACATATAGGATGTCAATACTGCATTCCCAGACGATACAAGAGAGAGAGAGAGAGAGCAGGAAAATGTCAAGGAAGCCTCCGACGAGCTACTGCAGCTCAAAATGCAAAGTGTGTTGGCCGGTAATGCTTGTTAGTCAGAGTTCAAAAGGTCACAGTCAGAAGATAATTCTTATTGGGTTACTAAGTATATGTTACCAGTAGAAAGCCCCACTGTCATGACATTGAATAAGAGAGCTATAAGCAGACGCATGAGGCGCAGTCGTCACATACCTTTTAAGTTTCATTGACAAATTAAGGATAGATATGTAGGATATGGCAGAGGAAGTAGGTGGCGGAATGAGAGTTTGAACCACTGACTGCAGGAACATACTGTACGTGGCCCGGGGTCAGCAGCACTAGACCGGCCCCAGGCACACCTTGATGTAGCCTTGACCTAGTAAGGAACAGACACCTTTGTTTGATGTATGGTCACACCACGCACATCCACGCTACCTTTTTCACATAGACACATATAATTCACACACTCTCTATTATGTCTAGATCAAACAGCTCATGGGTGCTTCCCAAATGTCACCCTATTCCCTATATAGTGCTCTTTATATATATATTTTTTTAACCCTATGGGGACTGGTCAAACGCTGTGCACTATGTAGGGAATAGGGTGCCATTTGGGACAGAACCCCTTTCTGACAGGTAGGCAAAGTGCACTCTGTTCTGGTCTAGTCTCAAAATAGCCAGTTACAAAACAACAGCTAGGCCAGGATACCCAGTCTTGGGGCATCTGATGGGAGGGTGGAGATTGATTCTGAGTCACGGTTGCCTGGCAAGGTTAAAGTAATTCCACTGCCTAAAAATAATAAATCACCCTTTGCTGGCTCTAACAGCCACCCAATCAATTTGCTGCATGTTCTTAGTAAACTGATGGAGAGAATTGTGTTTTACCAAATACAATGGTATTTTTCAGAGAACAAGTTAACTACTGACTTCCAGCCTGCGTATGAGGGGACTCAACTTGTACTGCATTGACTCAGATGACTGATGATTGGTTAAAAGACATGGATAATAAGATGATAGGTGGAGCTGTGTAGTTAGATTTCAGTGCAGCCTTTGATGTTATTGATTATACATTGTTATTGAAGAAATTCACTTGCTGTGGCTTTCCATCACCTGCCATTACATGGTTGGAGAGTTATTCAGCCAATAGAAGCCAGAGATTGTTCTTCATGGATGGATGTTTCTCTAACATCAGATATGAACACTGCGGTGTCCTTCAGGGCAGGTGCCTTGGGCCGTTACTCTTCTCTATTTTGCCACTGGTCTTAGACCAAGCTAGAATGACCATGTGCGCAGATGATTCCACACTCTACATGTCAGCACCCAAAGCCAGTGATTTCTAA